>NW_007577815.1:357270-360378 GCF_000690725.1 Stegastes partitus
CGTGGAGCCATGTTTCATAATGCAAAACCCAGTACAAACTGAGAAAGCTGCATCCAATTAGCTGTCATTGGAAATTACATGTATATTTCCTTTTGGTGACATTGTACTATGTGTTTTCAAAGACGTCCATCAAAGCTGTTTCTTTTTGATAGACCTATTTAACAGCAGACATTTTGACTCATCACCTCAGGAATGGCATAGAAGGAACTACTTACAATTGTAATGGATGGCTCTGTTCTGATGAGATATGTTGTGAATTGTGCAATATAAATAAAACTGAATTGAACTGAATTGAAATTGTTCCGTTAGGTGGCCCAGGAAAACCTAAATACCAAACTCTGGACCCACATAGAGCAGAGCCATCATTAATGGTATCAGTTCCACATGTACTTTTCCTGTTTTGACTTGTCAAAATGTGGAAAATGTGTATAGACTACAATGAATATAAAGATTTATGACTTGACAGCTCCCCAGAATGAAGCCAAACATTTTACCATGGGGTTTTATGGACTCACTATTGGAGTCAGCCTCAGGCGGCCATGTGAGGAACTCCAGTTTTTGACTCTGGTCGCAGTACCTCTAAGTTTTTGTTCACCTCCCTGACTAAAGTCTTTCTTCTCAATTGGCTTGTTACTTTGGTCTAAAGGCAAACTCTAGGAAGAGTCTTCATTGTCTCAAACATTTTCCAGTTGTTGAGGCCACTGTGCTCCTGGGAACACTCGGTGCTTCTAGTAATGCTTTTATCCTCTAGCTCTGATCTATGTTTTGCTACAGTTTTATCACAGAAGTCTACAGAGAGTTTCTTGGACATCAAGTCTCTGTGTTTGTCCAGACAAACAGTGTGAATTAGGACTTTATATACACAGGCGTGTGCTTCGTCTAAACTAAGTGCAGTTAATTTAGTTTGCCACAGGTGGAATCCAATCAACCTCTACACAGATTTAAAGGATTATACAAAAAAAAAAACAGGATGCACCTGACCACACTTTGGAGTGCCACAGCAAAGGGTTAGAATGCTTCGTAAATGAGAGATTTCAGGTTTAGAGTTTTGCTAAATTTACAAAAATCTCTAAAAGCATGTTTTTACTATCAAATAATGAGTGTAGACTGATGAAAAAAGAGCCAAATGTACCCATTTAAAAATAAATATACACATAATAAAGTGTGCAGAATGTGAAGGGTTCTGAATGCTTTATGAAGGGACAATATGAATCAACTTGACAAATATCTTTCACAAACAACTCAAAGTGCTTTAAAATAGCTCTTCTCACCTAAGTAAGTGGACTTTCAAATTAAGTTTGTTTTCCTCTTCACTTGATTAATCGATCATATGGATTGCTTTAAGAATCAAATGATGATCTCATTCCTGCATTGTTTCTGGCTGTGTTGTTGGCATCCAGCATCTGCAGAGTCTCTGCCACAGTGGGCCTTCAGTCCAACTGGGTGATTTATTAGGAAATACATGCTAGATCAGCTCCCAGCAGCACTACGTGAACCTGTAGGGCTGGCTCTGGGCTCTGTCTGCAAATCTCATTCATCATCTCACCCACCACCCCCTTCTGCTCGAACAGTAGGAGGGAAATTAACTTTGGCCAGCAATTATGAACCAACATAGAAAATCCAATTGAAGTTATGACACTGATCCCGTGGCATGCCAGAGCTCCTGATGGCGGCTTTGCAAATGCAGTCCTCATCGACAGCCGATATTCATCCGTAGTTTGCTGAAATGCCCTGCAGCAAAGCATTGCGCCTATGTCTGGTCCATCCTCTCCCACTGCTGGAGAACACACATGTCTGAAGAGTGGACAGAAACATGCGTGCACAGATGCCCACCCCCACTCACCACGTCTACATTGCATGCTAGTTCTTTAGTGCAGTGGAGACACAGCTTTGTGCTTTACGCTACAGAGCTTAGGTTATGCATCCACACATGTTTCATGCCAGCCCCATTATTGGAAACATGCGATGTGTGAAACGCCAACATGAATGACTCCTTTTTGTTCTTATTGGCTCGTGCCTTATCATGCATATAGGCCGCACAGGTCACCTCCGTCCACTGCGCTGATTTACAGTGTTTTGACAGAGCTGCGTTTTTCAGTTCATTTGCTCTCAATTCAAATGCCTCTCAGTCCCTAAAACGACCGCAGTGAGAGCGGTTAGCTTGGTGTGGAACTTTTCTGAGTTACAGACCGTGATGTTTTCATCTGCAGAACTGCTGTGATCAATGAAAATTGGGCTGAGTGCTATTTTTCAGTTGTTGTCTGTGCTGGTGTAAAATGGTCAAGCCCCTGTGAAATTGGGAGCAGAGAATCGAGTGCTGATCAGTCAGTCTGCTGGCTTTGGGATCACAGGCCCTAGAACAGGGGGGCCCAATCCTGGTCCTCGAGAGTCCCTATCCAGCATGTTTTAGATGTTTCTCTCTTCCAACACACCTGATTCACATGATCAGGATCGTTATCAGGTTTCTGCAGAGCTTGATGATGAGCTGATCATGTGTGTTGGAAGAGGGAAACATCTAAAACATGCTGGACAGGGGCTCTTGAGGACCAGGATTGGGCACCCCTGCTCTAGAACCTTCCAGGTTATAGCTCTCTATATTACATAACTAATGGGGCCAGCCAGTCACGGGTCAAATCTACAAATGGCCTACTGTTGTTAGCCTGTATTCCAGATTCTGAACTTGGATTATGAGAAGAATAGAAAAGAAACAAATAGGTTTTCAAAAATGATTGGGTTTGGGGCTACCCGGAGTCTTATGTTTCGCTTTATAAACAAGGTAAAATCCTCCCAGGCCTCGCTAAACGTCTGTACAAAGAACATTTTGATTCTATTCTAAACACATTACACATATCATAAAATAATTGCTGAAAACATTAGAAGAAAAATAAGAAAGTGGAAGGATATCCATGTGTATGGATAGATCTTTTTAATTTTTTATTGCACTAGTGCAATTTAATAGTAACTTTGGTTAACTTTAAACAGGCCACCAGAAGAGCTGCTGTGATGTATTTTAGGAAATAAAGCATCTATAAAGTCCCACAATACAACAGTACACTGAATATCAGTAATCATCCCAAATCTGCTGACAGTTTATTATTTCTAAATGTT
>NW_007577815.1:360786-364381 GCF_000690725.1 Stegastes partitus
TAGTGAGGATTAAGCGGTGTATAGATAATGGATGGATGTTACTAGGCAACTTCCATCCATCCATTAATTTTCTTGCTTTTATGAGGTCAGGTCATGGTGGCAGCAAACTAAGTAGGTCATGCCAAATGTCTCTCTCTCATCAATGTTTTCCAACTCCTTCTTGGAAATCCCAAGGCATTTCCAGGTCAGGTGAAATGTGTAATCCCTCCCCTGAGTTTTTTGGTCTCTGGAAAAGCTCCAGAGGAAGACACCCATAAGACCTCCTCATCAGATGCCTGAAGCACCTCAACAGGCTCAGTTTCATGTGAAGGAGCAGAGACGGTGCTCTGAGGTCCCTTTGGGTCTCTGCGTCCAGCCACCCAACAGGGGGAAACTCATTTCCACTGCATGTATCCACAACCTCATTCTTTTGGTGACTACCCAGAGCTCTTGACCACAGGTGATGTTTGGAATGCAGACCGACTGGTAAATCCAGCCTTCTGGTTCAGCTCTCTCTTCACCAGTCTGGCACAATGACCGGATTACTGCTGACATTGCACCAGTCCTTGTGTCCATTTTATAAGTCTTTTTACTGACAATCGTAAACGAGATCCCAAGATAATTAAAGTGCTTTGCTTGAGGCAGCAACTCGGCTCCAACCCAGAGGGAAAAATCCACCAGTAGACAAACTCCAACTTGGGGGCTACCCATTCCAGTGCATGCTGAAGGGCAGATAAAAGTCTGATGAAGACTAGGAAACTTGTTGCTGTATTTTGGCACTTGCTTTCATGGTTACAGAGGTTACGTTTTATATGTAGTAATCTAAAACATCTATATGTACAACAATGCCTCCACAAATATCCTGCTGTGAGACTGTAAAAAGGAAAAAATCTCTGTAAATTTACCAAACAGATCAGACAACTGCTATTAGTAAAATAGAAATATGATGGAAATCAGGACTCAACTCAAGAACGGCCATTGTGCAACAAATGGTTAGTTCTGATCCAAATCCTTGGCAAAACCTGACATTTTCCGTGCCTAAGATGCTGCCCAGAGGTTGTTGTTGTCGGCCATAATGAACTGAAATTTGAAAATGGTAACATACAAATAACAGAAGAGAAGGATAAAGTCATCAGAAACTATTTGTGAGGGTTATGGAATATGTTTTGTGTTTTGTGGGTTTTTCTCTGCCTCCTGTGTTTGTGTCTTGGTGGGCGTGTGTTTTCTCGACAGGCTGGGCGGAGCCGAAGGGGAGAGGACTTTCTCGCGCTGGCAGGTGCAACTCATCAGCTCATCAGCAGAGCACCTGAAATACAAGCTTCTCACAGATCTCCAGTGCCAGATGATTGTGAATCATCCTTGTGGTACAGCCAGGCCGCTTAGTTGCTCTCCTTCGCGAAGCATTACAACTAAGTTTAAGTATTTTCGAGTCCCTAGTAATTCGTGTGTTTTTGTTTGCCTCCAGCGTTCCCTCTTCGACTCCAGCCTCCAGAGTTTCACGAGCCACACCAGCCGTAACCCTCTCCAGCTTCACCACGGAACCCACCGCAACGAGCACCCTCACGAGAAGTTCTCCTTCCATGAGCACCTGCACTGGGAAAACCTCCACCGGGAAGAAGCACCTCGAGCACCGTCCCCTGAGCACCGTCCTCGAATTCCTCCACGCCTCCCTCTCCAGCACTACCTCGGCGGCACTTCCCCCTCCTCGGATCCCAGCACGGACAAACCTCCACCTGCACCCCCCTCGACTGGCACTCCTGCATCTGGTTCCTGCTCCTGGTGACCTCCACTCCCTCACCCTTATTAATAAAACCTTTTCTTCATAACCTGTTTCTCTTGCCTCCCCTTTTCGTTCGGGTCCGCCCGCACAGCCACCGTACACGGGCCGTCACACTATTGGCTAATGACAGGCTTTTACCTGTATCCTACATCTGGTGAATCACACTACATAAGTGTGTAACCCTCTTCTGGGTATAAGTACACCTCACTCTAGGTTTGTGAAGAGCCTATGCTTGCAACTTACTAGTCTATACAGGGAAACCTGATGGAGGAGCCCAGAGAAAAATTAAGGAATGAGAGTTGTCCTGGACATGACTCAGAGACTCAGTGGACACAACGTCACATGGAACAATTTTTTTTTTACCCCACACAAGCTGGGAGAGGAGCTACTAAAGGGGAAAGTGACCATGGCAGGAACAATATGGAAAAACAAGCCTGAGCTCGCACCCCAACTGCTGACTAAAAAGAAGAGGCCTGTTCTTCCAAGTTTGTGTCCACGGCTGACACGTTCCTGGTGTCCTATGTGCCAAAGAAAAGCAAGAATGTGTACACATGAGTACACTGCCCAGGGATAGGAGAATCTGTAGCCAGGAGCTTCACAAACCCAATATCATCATGGCTGCCACAAAAGTAGGGGTGGACAACATGGACAAGCTGGTAACTGCCTACAGCTGCAAAAGAAGGACCCTACGCCTGCCACTGGTGATACTCTTTGACATACTGGACATCGCAGCGTACAACGCCTTTGTCATCTGGATGGCACTGAAGCCAGAGTGGAACAAAGGGAAACTCCAGAGGAGACATCGCTTTCACAAGGACCTGGGAAAGGCACTGGTGAGACCTCAAATCCAGAGAAGACAACATGTTCCAAGAACCCCAGCCTCCGCAACCATAATGAGGAGGATTCAATGGGGCTGATGTGTTCTCTAGAGTCTAGACCAGTGGTCTCCAACCTTTTTAAGCCCCAGATCCATGACCTTTACCTTGGTGAGAGGCAAGATCTACCTATTGAATGAAAAAGACAGCCCAGATTGTACTTCCAACTTGACGCCTTTTTATTCAGGCTAATTGTCTTTGAATTACATGAAATGTTTTGTTTCAACGTTTACATGAATACAACAAACACTGTAGCTAGCACATCAAACTGGCCATACACACATCAATTCTAAATAATTCAATTTCATTTTAACACAAAGAAAATGAATGTGGACTTCTCCACTTACATGAGGACAGTAATTCAACTATGGTAGACATGCAAATCATTTCAAGTGTTATGCTTATCCACTGAAGCTTCATTCAAGTCACATTAATATCAACATTTTAGACCAAGTACAGCTTTATGTCCAAAAGAAAAAATAAAGGTGTGGCCTATTTCCTTTTTATGAGGTAATTATTGTATTTACAGAAAATACACACACACAAGCAATGAGAAGATCACATGCAGTGTTATGCTTATCCACTCAAGCTTCATGCAAGTTAGATAACTTCAACATTTTAGAAAAAATGTACAAGTAAAATGTATTATTATTATAAAAACAGAACTGTAATTGTCCTTTAACAAAATTCTCAGTCAGTGTAAATAAGCTCAGTGCAATTAACCATCTTATGCATCATCACTTTTCACATAGCTATCAGATGTCTAGACTGGCATGTTACACAGCCAGGTTAGTGAGATGGCTGTGACTGAATACTGTCTGTGAGCGCTTTGTAGTTTGGCTCATAGCTACTGACAGCTAGTCTGAGACGGTCTGTGAGGTGTTTGTCAGTAAGGCGGCTCCTGTACTTTGATTTAATTATTTTCATCTGTGAAAACGCCATTTCACTGAGGTAAGTGGAT
>NW_007577815.1:365329-367119 GCF_000690725.1 Stegastes partitus
CTATTTGTTTTGTGGCAAATCTTGATCTTATTGAAGATAAATAAGTAGGTTTCAAAACATAATTTTGTGATCCTCATAATAACAGCTGTGATGTTATCTGATTTATTGGAAAAAAAAGTGTTCTAAGTCCATCTGCTAATGTCGTCAGTTTTCCCTCTGTCAGTCACACGCAAAATATGAGACATCTGTAACCTGAATTGGAGGGAACTTGATGAAATAATGCATGAGAACTGAGAAAGGTCAGACAAAGCCACATACATGCACCTGTTTTCCAGGTGGCAACATGTTTTCTTAACTCGTTGGCTCTCGTGGCGGTGGTGTTGTGGCTGCTGCTAGAGGAGATAGTGGATCACATTTACTTGAAATCATTCCCAGGCTGTTACCTTGCACTTATCCTCACCTTGCCAGACAGACGAGAAAAAAACGAAAGAGAAGAGGATTAAAACACAGTACGTCTGCCAGGGTTACGGTAGAAGGAGGAAAACAATGTCAGGTGGAAAAACCACTCAGCAAATCCTTTGCTAACCTCATTATAACCCCAAAAGAAGATAACTGAGGCATAAAATGACAATCCCCCCACTCTCAGCTATGACAGAAGGCTGATCATTCCTTATCAGCATCATGGACCTTCAATTCTCTTGATTAAGCTTTTAGCAGGGGACGGGCTGCCATGAACAAAAACAGAGAGCAGCTTTTCACCGCTTCGAGTTCTGCTTCAATGAATCACCTGGGCTCATTACATGCATTACACACCCATGTGTCACGCTGCTATTGGCACTTTTGTTAAGATCTGTCATTATTGTCAGCGCTGATATGATTAATATGATGGAGCCTGCTATATATTGATTGTGAAATTGATCAATAGTTGACTATGGGAAACCTGTCACCTAGAGTTAAATCTAATACAACATTCAATCAATGATGATTTCACACATGTATTAAGCTGAATCAGAAAAACATTAAAGGGGACATATAATGTAAAATCCACTTAATTGTTTTGAACATAAATTCACGCCCCAGTCTGACAGAGACCCAAAAAAGATGGGAAAAGGTCAACCTCTTGGGAGAGGTCAGGGCCGACTGTCGAAAACCTTCTTCATTTCTTCCACGAATGCAGAGTAGTAAACACACAACTCTGGTCATTGCTCCCACACAGCTGTTCCTCATTCTCTCGCTGAACCTTTTAACAGGCTAACCACATAAGCAACTGTTGTTCTTTCAGAGGAATAAGAAAGGGTCTATACATCGAAAACTAGTGAGACCTGAACTAAAAAGGCTTGACAACAGCCTGTAGGTCAATAACGCTCTGGCACCGGTACAAAAGGTTCGTGAACTAAATCATCATTTAAAAACTGCATTTGTGTTTACTTTGGTTATCTTTGTCTAATATTTTAATTTGTTTGATGGTCTTAAAACTTTAAGTGGGGAAAATATTCAAAAAAAAAATAAGAATATGAGAAGACTTTCTTCATGGCATTGTAGTTAAGTTTGGAACTGCAGCTAATTGTTATTTTCACTGTCACTTTGTCTATTATCTTGATTCTGGACTGTGTGTTGCTACTTACAAACTAGTAAAATTATAGATAAAAAAGCATTTAATGGACATCAAAAATCTGTATTCATACAAATGTATTCATTTACAAAATATGGCAATAAAAGAAACATTTTTTTACTGTACTTGAATCAGCAAAATATGTCATTTTACAGATATTTGGTGTTATTTGACAGACAAATGATATATTATAGGAATGAAAAATGTCAAGTATATTAAAAGTGCTTTTTTACCGCTT
>NW_007577815.1:367313-368629 GCF_000690725.1 Stegastes partitus
CAAAGTAGGCACTCACTCTTAGTGCACATGAGGTGAGAAGGGGAAACTGCTCCCTGCTGATTTTTCCCCAAAAGTTACTGTCCCCTGATCTTACTTTGAGCTCAATGTCATTTTGCAAATCAACTATTTCCAAGGAACGTTTAAAAGATCGACCAGTTGATCGCGATCGATGGGTTGGCGACCACTGGTCTAGACTAACATGGTTACTGTGTTAAATTTCTAATGAAGTTCAAATAAATGAAAGTTAATGGTTATGAAAAACCTTGCTTCATTTGTAAATTTGATAATTTTTTTCCACTCAAATCTTGATTATAATTGATTTTCTTATTTCTAATAAATTTTTAATAAAAAAACAAAAAATGAGTCGCACTTCAATTCATAAATGTGACCTGACAAAGGTATAGGGCAAATACAAACCATATATGCTGTTTGTATTGCTTGTAATTGGAATGAAGTAACCATCCGTTGAGTATTTTAACATAAAATTGTTTTATTGTGTTGAATTAAAAACCTGAACATGCAATGGTTCCACCAGACCCATGAACACTGGCTGAGTAACAAAAATATGAACATCACACATTATTATGTTATTTTGTCAGAATTAATTCATTCTAACCAAATATGCTTTGCATATGAGAACAAAAGAATTCATTTAGAGACTTAATAATAATTAAATTATTTACCAGTGATTTCTATTTTAACCTGTTTTTCCAGCTAGGTTACAAGTTTAAGCTCCACCGGTTGATGCTTGGCTAGAGGATGGCCTTTTGCATAGAAGGATTTACCTATCTTGCATCCTTGCACTGACTATAGAATTTGTTTCTTTTTAGAGTCATGCATGGGTTGGACCTAGGTACATTTCAAAATTTCTCTGCCTCTACTGAACAGCTGCTGTTAACTGGTGGGTAAGGGAGCTTGTGCCTTTGTGGTATCACTTCCAAAGCTTTGGAATAGCCTTCCTCTTTCAATCAGCTGCTCTTCTTCCATTTACTTTTTGTGAATAATCCTAAAACAAGGTGTCAGCTGCACTCCAGCCCTCCCACAACCCTAGTGAGGATGAAGCAGTGTATAGATAATGAATCCTAAAACGTACATTTTTTCAGTGACATTTGGTCACTGTTTGTGGTCTTATTGTTCTGTTATTTAGTTTTACAATATTTGTTTCTGCTGTCTTATAACACTTACAGCACTTTGGTCAGCTCTGCTTTATAAATAAACTTGTGGTTCTGACACCATACAACTTCTTGGATTGCGTGATTTGCTTATTTGTGGTCTATTCTATTTGTTTTGTGGCAAATCTTGATCTTATTGAAGAT
>NW_007577815.1:371162-379278 GCF_000690725.1 Stegastes partitus
TTTTAATTGTAAAATTGCTGACCAATCACAAAGAACTCCCCTCCCAGAGGGGCTGTTAGATTTGATGCCTCTGTGGGTCACATGGTCATTGGGTGGTCAGGAGTTTTGTTCTAAAGGTAATGTTACTTTAGAACTATATGTATTTGTAATTCTACAAAGTTAAGCCTGTTAAAAAATAAATATTTCACATTTAGAGGATCGCAAAGAGTCTAAACATGAGATATTTATCTCTCATGGCTACAAAGATAATACAGTACTAGGATATATCATTATGAAACAAGCAGATAAATTAAAGAAAGACTTATCCAACTTTGATGAAGGTTTTGGGGTGTGCACCAAGATATAATGTACTTTCACATTTAACAACACTTTAATATAAGGAGATAGCCTCCTGTGCTTTCTTCTGATTGTCCGTGCTCGCATTTCTCAGGTCCAGAGCAGAGAAAGAGAGAGGAGGGGGGAGCAATAAACATTCACCCAGATGTCTGTTTCCATACCACCATTTGGCTGGTCAGGGGTGAATGTTTTCTTTTTCCTCTCCATGAGTGTCTCTTATCTGTTAGCTGCCCTTTGAAGCTCTCAACGGTGTGATCAGTTGATGTACACCTTCCTGTGACCTGGCTCGAAGTTGTCAGGCGAGGCTCCGGCCAGTCTGATCAGTCCATTTACCACTTCTTGTGACCCCTGAGTTGGAAAGTTTTGTGTCCACATGCAAAAAAGTATGCAAACTCCACGCAGAAAGATCCCAGTGCCCCCACCAGGACGCAAACTAGCTGCGAGGCAACAGTGCTACCAACTGCACCACTTTGCAGCCCCAAGCCTAAGATGACATCCCCAAATGTCTACAACCCAAATATATTTCATTTTCTACCAAATATAAGTTTTTTTTAAAAAAAAGACAAAAAGCCAAATATTCAAACTTAAGAAAGTGGAAACAGTGAACATTTATAGTTTCTTTCATTTCCCTGAAATACTACTCAAACTGACTAATTAATTACCAAAAGAGTAAGTGATTGATGTGGTAGTAGAAAGAGCTTATGGCAATATTTACATAGCTGTAGCCTGTAAAACATATCATGCTTTATATGACAATTATTATGAAAATGTACGTATCTCATATGTATTAATGAAACATTTTTAAATCCACAAAGACATTGACAACTAAGACAGCTTTGGAGTAAATCTGGTGGACCTGAAGTTCAAAAATGTGTTTGGCACAGTGAAAAATGAACCCTTAAGCTCACATTTATAGGAAACAAATGTTTGCTAATCTCTTTAAAACGTGAGTTTGTGCCACATTTGTCGTACAGCATTATCTCAGCACCACGGGTTTCCACAAAAACAGATAGTCAATTTAATGAGCGTCAAAAAATGTACCTTATCAGCTGTATTAGTTGTTTTGCATTGTCTTCACAATGAAAAATGTCCTTTGCAATATGACTTTTTCTCAGTAGTTTGTGCTGAGTCACTTTTAGTATCATGTGCACTATTTTATTTTCAGGTATAATAAGTCAATATAAAGTGCAGTACTTTGTGTTTCTGCTCTAATATTTCCCTTTCATGTTTCATTACTTAGATACTTGTGACCCAACCTGTCAACACTGTGGAGTCAACCATGCAGCTGAAGAGAAAGCTGACTGATAACCTCCTGAGCCGGACAGGCCCCTATACCCTTGCCCCACCAGCAAAGAGGAGGAGAGTCTGTGTAGACAAACCACCACAAAAACGGCGCTTCAGTGAGATTTACACTCATGCCTCAGAGATCTTCTCACCACCCAGCAAAAGGTGAAGGATCTCTGATGTGACGTCTCACAGTGGAATCTCCACAGCTAAAAGAATTATTTCACTGTGTGAAGCACAATCTTGTTTTGAACAATCTGATGTGTTTTCATGGTCGGTACATTCTGTGCTCTGAGACAAAAACAAAACAAAAGCAAACAAAAAAGCAACAACACAAGTCCTACAGCAATGAGACTCACTCTGGATAAAAGAAGACAAAAAATGCTAAATTCTTGTGTTTAAATTGCTCGTGTAGAGGAGAAATTGTGAGGAGACAAGGTTAGTAGCTGGTGTGGTTTGGATAGTTGTCATGCTGCAGAACCCAAGTGTGCTTCAGCTTGAGGTCACAAACTGATGGCTGAACATTCTCCTACAGGATTTTCTGATAGAGAGCAAAATTCATGGTTCCATCAATGACAGCAAGTTGCCCAGGTCCTGAAGCAGCAAAGCAGCCCCACACATCTCACTGCCACCACGTTTGACTGACTCTCTTTCTGAAATGCTGTGTTACTTTTACGCCAGATGTAACGAGACACACACCTTCCAAAAAGTTCAACTTTGGTCTCGTCAGTCAGTAGAATATTCTCCCAAAAGTCTTGGGGATCATTCAGATGTTTGTTTGCAAAGTAAGACGAGCCTTTATGTAGTTTTTGGTCAGCAGTGGTTTTGCCTTGGAACTCTGCCATGGATGCCACTTTTGCCCAAGTCAAGTCAAGTCAATTTTAATTTGTATAGCGCAGTTGCCAACATATGCCATCTCACAGCACTTAACATGGTAAGGTATGGCCTTACAAATTTAAACAGAGAACCCAACAAACCAAAGTTGCCTTTGGACTCCCTCATCGGGAGGAAAAGGCACAGGGGTAAAGTTTGTTGGGACAACACGGCACCAACCCCAGTGTCGGAGGCGTCAACTTCATCAATGAACTGAAGTATGGGGTCAGGTTGGATCAGAATCAGAGCTCTGGTGAAGCGATCCTCTAATTCACAGAAGGCCTGTTCAGCTTCAGGGTTCCAGAAAAAAAGCTTGATGATTGAGGTCAACAAGGTCAGCAGGGCAGTAACTCCACTGTGGTTCTGAATGAACCACCTGTAGAAATTGGCGAAGCCAAGAAAGCGCTGGAATTGCTTCCGATTCTTAGGTCTGGGCCAGTCTTTGATGGCAGTGAGCTTCACTGGGTCCATTCTGATCTCCCCCTGGGAGGTGATGTAGCCCAGAAAGGAAGTGGTGGTCATGTGGAACTCGCATTTCTCGGCCTTTACAAACAAGCGGTTTTTCAAAAGCTGCTCAAGGACTTGGCAGACGTGCAGAACATGTTCCTCAGGGTTTCGGGAGTAGATCAAGATGTCATCAAGGTAGACAAGCTCTGGCTTCCTTGTATTTTCTTCAAACCAGTTGTGTTGGGCAAAGCTAAGCAGAGGGTGCAGCTTCGGTGTTCTTTCAAAATAGCGATGGGCAGACTTGTTTTGGTGGAACATTTGGGGGGCAAGCACTGTAGTTAGAATCAATAATCCACCAAAAAACTAGCATCCTGCCTTGCTGCACAATTCAAATTTTTTATAAGAAATTTTACCAGTCCAGAGGTGTTTGGTGCTGTTTCCTCTAGTGAAGGGGATTTTGAAAACAGTGACACTCAGATAACAGAAGGAAACAACAAATCTTCCTGAAATGAACGGCCAATGGCAGGCTTATAACCACAGCCTATTTCCAGTGAGTCAAACTGTGTGACCGCAGTAAGTAGTGAGCCTGGGTTATCTTGCAGAAAGTCATCTGAGGAGCAATGAGGGAGCATGCGTTCATGCTATCTCTCTAGTTAGACAAAAGGACCCTGCACTGCAGGGACATTCATGAAAGTAACAGAAAAGGAGAGGGCAACTAAAGAAATGAAAGGAACAACAACAGAGTGAAGATCGAAACAGACAAGGCCTTCCTAAGCAGAGGAGTCTTGGAAAAGGACAGGGTGGGCAAGACCAACAGAGGCTAAATGATAAAGGAGGGGAGTACAGCAACAAGTGTAGGACAAGTGGCAAGACACAGTTGCATGTCAAAGACAGACAAGCAAAGTTGATAGAGAGCTAAAGTTAAGAGTTAGAGTTATGAAAGTTAAAGATGGCAGAGAAACCAGAGAGGACAAGAGAAGCACAGCAGATGGTGGAGATGATGCAAATGATGCAGCAACAGCATGTCTGCATGCAGGTCTGGCTGTGTGTGTCTCTGAGCAGCCTACTAATGGAGATAAAATCATTTGCTTTCAGCTTGAATCTTATGTTAGAACACTTTATTCACTATTCGTAAACTCATTTTTGGTGACTTAGTTGCAGTGAAACTAGAAGCTTCTTTGTATACAACACTTAACAAGCATCTACCACTGGTCTACATGTGAAGCATTTCGGGGACATTGGCAAATTGCAGCTTTGGAGAAGCTGGTTTACACTCTCATCCCCCTCTCTAACTGCATGAGTCTCTGCATGCACATCTGTCACACAGTGCCACCTACTAGCACAAGTAAATTCTCAACCTGTGGTGAATATTGAGATATGATGGCCATCATTATATATTACATGTATTGAACAGAATGCAAGCCAAATGCTGTGGCTGCATTCTTTAGCTTGGCCACTGCATTGCAAATTGAAATGTTAAAAAAGCACAACTTCTCAGTGAAAAACATCCTATGCCATGACAGGTGCATGGCTGGCAAGGCAACCCCCCCATCCCTGCAGCTTTTCAGCACCATGCAGCAACAAACTGAAGCAGTGAGGAGTCAGAAATTATATTAAAATTTAACATTGCATACATTGACAGTAATACACTCGTTAGACAGTGAATAATTCATGAAACATAGTTTTGAATGTGTGGAGGATCCAATTAAAAAAATGTCCATATGACATAGAAGCAAGGGAGAGCTTTTTTTCACAAGGCAGAATCAATGTAGAGTTTTCTTACTCTTCTCAACCCAATTATTACTGCATGCTGTTTGCAAACCATATGTTTTCTTCACTCTACAAGAGAAAATGGGCAATATTTATTACATCAGCCTTGATGTAAACCATGTCATACAAGTCAAAACCATGTGCAACTTACCTATTCAACCATTTAAATTGGCAATTAATCCATTTGGGATGGTAGCTGCCTGCACCTCTTTGGTCATTGTGCATCACTTACTGGTTCATTCTTGGCCCAGTGATTGGTTGCACTGTGCCGCCTGTGAAGCCAAAGCAGTTATCCAGCGGGGCGCCCATCTGCTGTATGCAGCCAGCATATGTTTGCAAATTGACTGGGTTTAATATATTGTTGTTCCACTCTGTAATTCTGCAATGGTGTCATGGATAAAATCTAGCATGGAGTTTTTCACTGTGCACAAGACTGGTACTGGTCGTTGGCCAAATTGCTGCATTGTGTTTCTGTAATGAATTGGGTTTTTTGGCCTTTGTGCCAACGACAACACTTTAGTGCTCACAGCCAAATTTGTCAGGTATGTCTAGAGCCTCCACCAGCAGTGGAAGGTCACTGTCTCACCTGAATCTCTGCAAGGCAGTGTCCTTCATTGCATGACTATTAAAAGGAGTCTCCATTTTCATACAATGTCTTCATAGCAAATCTAAATTACTGGACCTTTTCATGTTGTGAAACATTCGTCATCTGATATTCCACTGCCCTCTAAAGCACATATGTTGTTTCATGGCCATTTTCAGACATTCTAGTCTGTACAATGATCACAGCGATGTCCGTTCCCTCAAGTAATAAAATAGCCATTGTAAAACCTTGATTATATTTCAGGACATGCACAGGCACAGTAGCGGACACAATAGAGTCATAGTTGTCATTAATATACCTACTTGAAGCCCACTTGGAGGACTGCATTCCATACATGTACAATTGATGGGCACCTACGCACTCTGCACATGCACTCTACTGCCCTTGTGGCATAGTCGCTGTCAGAATACAAACTGTGGCCTCTTTGTCGACATCCACAAAGGGGTCTGTATGGACTTTTGCATCATATAGAACCTGAAGACTTTCCTAAGAGTCCGAAAGGCAATACGTGATATTTAGTCTCCACTACTACAACAACCCTTAGCCATCTCAAACACCACTGCTTGAAGTCTCTCATTTTGGTAACAGTCTACATTAAGTTTGTGCGATTATTAGAATTGATACAGTTTGTACTAATATTATTAGTGACTATAGTACAGATGTAGTAAATTGTGGTAAAGACAGAAAACTTATTCCAAGACTTTGAACCTATCTTATGAACTTGTTTTTTTGTTGGTTAGAGCAAAAATTAGCAAAGAAACAAAACAAAAAATAGATTCCTTTCTTTGGGCCAATAAAGTCAATTTTATCTTTAAAAGAAAACAACAACAACAACAACAAAAACAATATGAAGATTAAGTCCACAGGGTATGATGGAAAACTCCATAGAAAGCACGGTCAACATTAAACTTTTATGTTCAAGATCCATCCATCCATTATCTATACACCGCTTAATCCTCACTAGGGTCGCGGGGGGACTGGAGCCTATCCCAGCCGACTTAGGGCGAAGGCAGGGGACACCCTGGACAGGTCACCAGTCTATCACAGGGCCACACTTAGAGACAGACAACCAAGCACACTCACATTCACACCTACGGACAATTTAGAATCACCAATTAACCTCAACATGTTTTTGGACTGTGTGGGAGGAAGCCGGAGAACCTGGAGAGAACCCACGCTGCACGGGGAGAACATGCAAACTCCACGCAGAAAGATTCCGGTGTCCTCACCAGGACGCGAACCGGCAATCTTCTTGCTGCGAGGCAACAGTGCTACCAACTGTGCCACCCTGCAGCCCTATGTTCAACATACTCTATTTATTTATTTAGTAGTATTTATTTTTTACTGTACATTGGTATATTATTATTGAACAATAAATGTGACAAATTAAAGGACAACTCCACATAAAGTGTCTTGGTAAGGTATTGGGTCACCATGTGCCACCAAAACAGCTTTAATTAGGGTCTGAGCATTAACAGTGCAAGGATTGGAACTTCTGTTTTTTTTTGTTTGTTTGTTTTTTTGTCCCAAATAAACACGATTTTTAGGGCCTAGACATGCTCAAAAACTCATCAAACATGGCACGTACATCAGGACTGGCGAAAAATTTGATGTTTTCAAGTAACTGGGCATGTCAGTGGCAAAATGGCTCCACAGTACCTTCTACAAAATTTCAATGGAGTTCCATTGGGGCTACGCTTCACTGAGATCTATAAATTTGGTGGGCATATGCAGCAGGTTGAGATGCACAAAAAGTAAATCAGAGCCAAGCCCTAAACCCAACAGGAAGTCCATAATTTTGAAAAAAGATGTCGAGAATTTTGGTGATTTTCGCTCATTTTCAGCCTTTTTCAAAATCTGTCTCCTCCTAGGGGGAATGTCGTACACACCTGAAATTTGCCTAGCACAAACTATGGGACGTGATGATTAAAAGTCATTAAAATGCTGACGGCGTGTAAATGGTGACTTGCGGAATTTCACTGAAACGCCATCAAACAGGACGTGCTTTGTAAACTCGCCTGTATGTGCTCCGATCAACCAAACGCGACACGCTAAAGCAATGCTGGAGTCGATGGTCAACGAGTCCGCTGTGCAGACACCCCATACTGATCCTGGTAAGTTTTAGTTCTCAACACCTGCTGTTAGCCTACTATGAATACGCTCGCTACAATAGTTCCACATCAATATTATGAACGTTACGCAAGCTAATGTGATTCGGGCACAGTAGCAGTGATTAGAGGATGGCGTTGACTATTGTTTGCTAGCCAGCTAGCCGCTGATAAGCTAACAAACAATGAAACAACGCCTTATGAAACCTGAGAAAAGCAGCGGCAATATTTCATTACAAGGCCTATATTCAAAACCTTCCACGTTATTACTCGATGGTCCATTTAATCTTATTACTTAACTATATCATAACTTGTTTGTGTTATGTTTTGTATCATTATTGCAAGTTTAAAAAAACTGATTCAAATGACCAAATTAACACAGTGAAGTAAAGAGTACGCGTACTGTGCAGCTATTTTCATAATTTCAAGGTAAAATGCTGATTGTTCTGTGGTTTTTCAGCTTTGCAGATAAGTAAATTCAATGCACTGATTTGTTATACACAGATCTTTTTTTTTGTTTTTACAGATTTTACAAATTACGATTAAAAAACAAAATGAAACAAAAACATTTTTTTTTACAGTGTCTTATACAATTATACATCAATTGATATACAATGAGATGAAAATAAAAACAGAATGATCTTCTGACATAAAATCATGTTTTTCCACATTATTTACTTTATTTTAATAGATT
>NW_007577815.1:380122-399821 GCF_000690725.1 Stegastes partitus
GGGGGGGGATTATACGTAAATTATTACTTTTTACTGTGATATTACTAAAACCTGTTAAACAATCAGTCCTTAGTATACAGAACTTTTCTTTCAAATAACATCAAATATCAGTAAAACAGTGATTTTAATATATGCATTCATACCTTATAAAAGAACATATTACTTTTCATGTGGAAATTGTTTAATTTTTTTTTTTTTATACAGTTAACATCTAAATGAAAACGTTTTTTTTTTTGGTGTTCTAAGTAGATATCAGTAATATAATCTCTAAAGTAGCAGTTGATTGTTCAAAAAAAAAAGAAAAAAGATGACAGTTATAAACAAACCCTTGTGTTTTATAGTGTACAATGAGACTGAATCAGCTGGAAACTCAAACATTTTAACTAGCTGTTCTTTAAAGAGTTCCGTCTTTTGGGGTTTAATGAACTCCGACGTGGATCCATAATCAAGTCCAACTCCAGCATGTAGTGGCTGAGTGAATGAGGTCTGGACTCTGTGGAGGAGAGCCATGGTGTCAGAGACGCTGTAAAAGGACAGAATACCTGCTCTGTGACCCAGGTAAACTCTGGTTCTGGAGGAAGGACGACCCGAGACAGGAGTTTTAGTTTTGTTGTACAGAAATACATAACTGTTGGTGTCACAATATAAAGACTAGGATTTGTCACTGAATCCAAATGCACTTTCATTGGTGCTCCCTGTTCTGCTGATATTCTTACCTCGATCTCCTCTCCACTCCACCTCCCAGTACCAACTTCCAGTTAGACTCTCTCTACAGAACCTGACACCAGTCAGTGAATCTGTCTGGATGATCAGGATGAGACTGTAGTTGATTCACTGCTGCTACTTTTCTGTTCCCAGCAGATTATAGCAGCTTTCTGTGGGCTGTGTTTGGATCCAGAGAGAAATCTTGTGAACATTTTAAGAATCCAACTCTGGTCGTTGGTTCTGACAGTAAAACATCCACTTCAGTGATGGCCAGTGAGATGTTTGTCCATGTGTCTCTCAGAACGTCCTGTAGTTTGTCTCTGAGCTGTTCCACAGCTGCTGTCACGTCCTCAAAGTGTCTCCAAGGACGGATGCGGATGCTGGATAAGTGTGTGGACTCTGAGGAGTAGTTGTGGAGGAACTGGCTGTGATCTTGTGTATCTGAGAGCTGCTTCAGCTCAGCGTCTTTCCTCTTCAGATCACTGATCTCCTGCTGCAGCTTCTTCTCAAGATCTTGGACTCGACTCACTTCAGTCTCCTGCTGGGATCTGATCTGCTGCTTCACCTCAGAGCTTCTTTTCTGGATGAGACAGATCATCTGGGTGAACATCACCTCACTGTCCTCCACTGTTTTATCAGCAGAGACATTGATGGCCTCCAGCTCCAGTTGAAGCAGTCTCACATCTTTCTGTCTGTCCTGGATCCACGGACAGATGACAAGCCGACACTCCCCCAGCCTCCTCCGCCCCTGCTGCCGCACCGCTGAAGCTGTCATGACCTTTATGTTCATCCACAGAGCAGAGACAACAGATCAGCTGCTGATCAGTGCGACAGAACATCTCCATCAATGTATTATGATGAAGGCAGATGTTCTCCTGGAGGTTCTTGGAGGGCTCCACCAGCTGGTGTTTCTTTAATGGAGCTACATCATAGTGAGGCTGAAGGTGATTCTCACAGTAGGAGACCAATTTCTAGGTTTTCAACGTTTTGCTTGATTAATATTCAGTTTTTAGATATTTAAGTACAATAACATCCAGCACCATGACAATTTATTGCAATAATATCCAGGTTCTTGATGCCTCAGTACATTATCATCCAAGTCTTTTTTATATTTTAGTACAGTAATATCCAGGTTATTGACAAGTAATATTGAGGTTTTTAACATTATAGTGCTTTTTCCCCCCCAGGTTTTAGATACTTTAGTAGATTTATAACCAAGTTTTTGAAACTTTAGTACATTAACATACAGGTTTTTGAGACTTTAATACAAAAATATCCAGGCTTTTGATCATTTAGTACATCAATATCCTGGTTGTTGACCATTTAGTGTTTTAATATCCAAGTATTTTGATATTTCAGTACATTAATATCCAGATTTGTGGTATAAACTATGTAAAATAATTAATTACTTTTGGTAAAAATACAGATTCTTTATGTGAACATTATTTAGTTTGCCCTGTTTTTCAAGGGTGACAAGGCTCCACAGTGCCCCCTAGAAAATTTCAAGTCCCATTGGAAGCACATTTGGCCTATGAAATTTGGTAGCCATTTGTAATAGGTCAGGACACGCAAAAAAGTCCAGGGTGTCCACATCGTACATCCAACAGGAGGTCCGCCATTTTGGAAAAACAGTGAGCATTTCGCTGATTTTCCTTCATTTTCGGGGCATTTTCAAAATCTATTTACTCCTAGGGGGAATGTCGTACACTCGTGAAAATTGGCTAGCACAAACTACAGGAGGTGATGATTTGAAGTTTTTAAAATGCTCTGCAAAAGTCTGACAGCGTGGAAATGGCACCTTCTGGAATTTTGACAAAACGCCATTTTGCGATTTTTCCTTCATTTTCGGGACTTTTCAAAATCTATCTCCTCCTAGGGGGAATGTCATAAACATCTGAAATTTGGACAGCACAAGCTATGGGACATGGTGATTCAAATCTAGTAAAACACTCTGCAAAAGACTGACAGCGTGGAAATGGCAGCCCACAGAGTTTCACCGAAACGCCATAAAAAGGGACGTGCTTTGTAACTGGTCTGTACGTGCTTCCATCTGCCTGAAACTGTACACGCATGTGCCGAGTCCCAGCCACAGCACGCTGCCACCACGGCCCAACACGCCATTAAACAAAAAGTGACGTATAACTAGGCCGCATGAGCTCCGATCCGCCCGAAACTCAACATGCCGGATCAGAGTCTCGCCTGGAGTGCGTTTGCCCCACACCCCGACAAGGACCTGACCAACGCTGCTTGAAGTCTACTGGAGGGATGAACAGCATTCTTCTTAAAGATATTCTCTTATTTGGTATTATGATGTACAGGTCTTTGCAATGGCAGGAAAGAAAATCTCTATATCTATAATTGTGGACTGTCTGACAGTCTGATCATGTCCTGCATTGACAGTTATACTCACCAGAACTCATCAAATGTATGCTGTCAACCACAATTCCTTACCCTCACTGATGTCTTGCCCATCGATTTAAAATCAGATGTCACTTTAGTCACTGTTTCAATGGAGACCAGTTGAGCAGTCTTTGTAACCGAAGCTCCTACCATCTGTGCCCCAACAATGAACCTTCTTTGAAAGTTACTTAGATCTTTTCCTCTTGTCATCTTGCAACACAATCCCAACCATCTGGGTTTTTCAGCATTTTTACACATGCCACACAGCATGTACAGATCTTTAAGCTGGAGCCACGTGATGTTATTTGCTTTTTTGTATACTGCAGTACATTTGTGTGGAAGCGTCTGCATTCAGTGTATGGCTTCACTCAGTTATTAAGGTTTTTCTTTTTCATTTGTCATCAAAATGATGAGCTGGGGGATGTAAAAATGGTTGACAAAGCTCAGTGGAACTGTAAAGTACGGTGATCAGTCCTTTCACATTCATATGTGATCTTTTTGGAACATATCAATTGTGCAGCTCTAACGAGCATTAACCAGTTATCAGCCTCGTAAATAGTATTTATCACTGTGATAAACACTGACAAACCAACAACAACAATTCTCCAGGTCTCATTGAACCACAGAAAAAACTATGACCTGAATCATTTAGTTTTATGTCCTTATTTTTTTTTCTACCACTCACAGAAACCATTACCCTGTGAATCCCTCCACTCGTGGTGAGCGTGGATCACACAACTGCTGATTAACAGCTCACCCAGCAGAATGGCTTGTTGTTAGAGGATCAGTGGCTCTCTGGGGAGAATACAGTTGGCAGGAGAAGGGAAAGCACCACGTCTACATGCAGAAACAGATCAATAGTCCACAGTTAAACATACCATCAATCATTTGGACGCATGGGACCTGAGACTCGGTGTCTCCGCATATCCTCATTCATGATGATGAATAAACTATGACTCCTGGGACTATCCGTCTATCCACACCTCAAAGGATTCTGCCTTCAATGGTGGTGCAACTTTTCCCCCCGTTTTATGTTGGTTTGGCATTTACAATGAGGCACAATAAGGAATATAAGGAGTGTTTGTGTACATTGAATGTGCCAAACAGCTGATGGTGTCTTGGTTAATGTTGGGGAACAGTGCCATCTTGAGGTGATCTGGTGACAAAACATCTGCATCTCACACACACACACACACACACACACACACACAAATATATTTTACTAAACCTATGCATTTTTTTAATGCTAAAGTTTTTCTTTTTGAAATTACCCCTCCCTCTGCCCTCATGATCTGCAAAAATGTGTATTTGTTATTAAAAATCATACTAAAATATAGCCTATTGCAATTATTTATTTGGAAAACATGCATTTTTATATTTCTTCCAAGGAAAAAAATAATAGTGTTAAGCTGTTTTATTGAATATTCTGTGATATTGAAACAAACATGTTATGCAGCCAACAGTGCAGCTTGTCTACTATAACCAGGGGAGATGTGCTCCAAAGACTTTATTCCAGACGCTGACATTCTGTGTGCTGAAAAGCATGACAACATAATATTTATTGTCTGTGGGCGCGATGTAAAGTAAATAAATCAAAGCATCCAGTAAGACCTATTGTTAAAGCACTGCAACAACACATGTTCTAGTTTCTTAAGGTTCTCCCACTGAAAAAAGTAGGACATGAAAAAATTCTGAAAATAATAAAGATTAATGTCTCTGGCTGCGTAGGTTTTCAAGGGGACTCCACTGAATAGTCCAAACACGTGCTAAACTGGAAAATCTAAATTGTCCATAAGTGTAAATGTGAGTGTGGTTGTCTGTCTCTGTTCTGGCTCTGTGTTGGACTGACAACCTGTCCAGGATGTACCCTGTTTTTTTGTCCTAAGTTAGCAGGGATAGGCTCCAGCCCCCCGCTCCCCCTCTAATGGATGGATGGATATAAATAATCTTCTTACAGCTACTTATATTATGTTGTGTACAAGCCACACTACATTAATGTCTGAGCATATATTTTTTATCAGTTGTAAGAAAGACGTTGCTGCCAAAATATGAGCTTGTGGTTTCTGGTCTCATCATGTATGATAGTTCATGACCCGCCTCAGCTACCGCTTCAACTTCACCTTTGGGTTCATGCTTGGATTAACCAGGAGACATCACCAAGATAGTGATGGCTGGAGCCAACACACTGAGCTTTAAAACAGCTGTTCAGAAAACCAAAGAGGGTTTGTACATCTTTTTTATATAGTCAGTGCATGTTTGTGTGCCTGAAGGTCTAAGCATATCACACTTCTTATTAATCGTACTTTGAATAGCTTGTAAAATATTGCAATGTCAAAATGAGTATGAAGGTGAACTCAGAGGAATTTATCTCTATCTGAAAGTAAAAGTTGCCATTAGTGTCAAAGGGACACAAAATCTGAAGTAAAGCATGTTTCTGAGTGATGTGACGGGATGTTGGTAATTTGTTTGTACTTGGAAATATAGGCACTTTAAAACTCATTTTAATTGTAGCCTTCAGGAACTTGCTGCACTTTTTTTTATTGTAATCATTCAGTTTATTTTGTTAGAAGATAGATTTTATTTCCTCTTTCCTCTGAGGAACGGAAACAGGAGAGGAATAAAGGAGTGATGAGGGGAAATATATCAGGGTTCACTCCTCCACACCTCATTTGATAGCATTTCAACCCAAACCACTGCCATCCCACTCCAGCAACCACAGGCAGGCAATCAGGACTGTTTCCATTTAAGAACAAGACTCCAGAAAGGCAGGAAAAAAAAGGCCAAACCTTGGTAGGGAAAGAAAATGAGGCACACTGTGAACACACATGGCCGTCACCCTCCAGGGAAGGCTGGGTGAGTCGGGGGGGGGTTCCGGTCGTATGCCAGTCTTGCCCACAGAGATGGAGGACTGCCAGGCAGCTGCATGTTTGTCTTGGCATCCAGGCATACAGTGAATAGAGAATAAGCAACATCCTGTGCTGCCAAGGATTGAATATCGGTGTAAATGTCCAACAGCATCTCACCTCATCCTCTCTTGGCCAGGAGAGAGTCGAGGCCGGTATCCAGAGACCAAACCTGGGGTCAGCCAGTATGTGAGAAACACTTTATCGTCTTGGTTTAAGCTACTGGGAGCTCCTGCTTGGTGGGATTTACGGCACTGTAGGGTCAGTCTTCAGCCAAGGAAAAGTATTTGGAATTGTAATATTGTCAACTTTGTGGCTGTGGCAAAATCCTCAACTTAATAAGTACATGTAATTTAAATAAATAACCCTTTACATTTCATTAGAAGACACAGTCTTGTACTCTGTATTACTGAGTGGCACAATAGCAAATACATTTACATGCATACATTTTCTTTACATTGTTTTTTCTTTTCATTGAGGACATGTGTTGAATCCCAATATGATTTAGTGTTGTCTAAAAACAAAACTGAGCATGAAAGTTCTCACAGTAACCAAAAGTTCTCTTCATATTTTTTCTCCATGCATTGTCAAACATCTATAGAATCATTTAGGTCATGACAGGGAAGCGTAATAATAAGAACAGGTTGTGTAGAATGGACGTTTCTCCAGGAATCCAGCACTGCAACCCAGTACTCCATTGAACTGCATCAGATCCATGCTGTTTTGGCTGTGGCACTGCTCTAATGTAACACTAGAGGGAGCCAACTGTCAACCACTCAGAATCCCACCACAGCAGTGACTGGTGGACACTGTAGAGCACTCACTGGCAAGTTGCAACTCAAAAGCATTGTGAATAAATAGGCAACATAAGAACGAAAAATATAGGATTGTTTACAGCTGGTATCTGGCAGTTTAGTAATATTTATCTGAAACTAAAAGTAGTAGTAATAGCAAAGTATTTATTAAAAGTACAGTCCATGTATTCTTAGGTACTTTAACCAGAATGAGCAGATGTTTTTGGCCACTTGGGGCCAGCATAATGAAGTAGTAAACGCACCACTGTAACATGTTCACTTAACAAAACAGTCATGGCTAACATCCCAAACTATAATCCGAGTCTCATTTCTGTCCACCTGATGGATCTGACTCCAGTACGCACTTTTCTTAAGTGTCTGGTTTTACTACAGTCTTTAGGGAAATATGTGGCACTTAAGCTGCTAATGGTGTGTTCAGCGACAGGCTAACTGTTTGTTGGTCACATAACCCAACATGTGGGGTTTTTCTTGCCATTGTTGCCAAGTGCTTGTTCGAAGGAAATCTTTGGATTTGTTGGGTTTAACACTGGTGAAATGCCTTGAGATGACCAATAGTATGTTGTGATTTAGTGCCATGTAAAAAAAACTGAACTAAAAAAAACAAAAAAAAAAAAAACAGACTTTTACATTTTTTTCAAGCAAACATGATCTAGCTTGATATTTGATGTGATTTTGACTCAGAATTTGTGCCAGTCTACATGAAGCCCTTTGCTGCTGACTGTAGGTGTAGTGCAAAGACGTGAAAGTGGCATCAATCTTTTCATCCAATTGTCAGAAAAGAAAACAGCAAACATCTGTGTTTCCAAAACTGTCAACTATTCCTTGAACTAACAGATACTGATCAGTCACAACAATAAAACACTGACACACAAAGTGAGTAACATTGGTAATCTCATTTCAGTGTAGAGTTCTCCTGGGAAGCCTTGGGTTCTGGCATTCATGTAGAGTTACTTTGACACGCACCAAGTACAAATTCAATTTTCTCTCTGTGTTTATTGTGTAAAAGTCACTTATTAAATGCATTTTTCTTTTAAATGAATAAAGCACAATTAACTAAAATACATTTAAGAAATTCTGACCTAAATGTCCAGTGAATTGTTAATTGTTATTATCTTTTTTGCAAATACTTCTATTATTGACTTCATGTAAATAGACATCCATCCATCCATTATCTATACACCGCTTTTTCCTCTGTAGGGTCATGGGGGGCTGGAGTCTATCCCAGCTGACTCAGGGTGAAGGCAGAGGACACCCTGGATAGGTCACCAGTCTATCACAGGGCTACACTTAGAGACAGACAACCAAGCACACTCACATTCACACCTACTGACAATTTAGAATCACCAATTAACATCAACATGTTTTTGGAATGTAGGATGAAGCTGGAGAACCCAGAGAGAACCCACGCTACACGGGGAGAACATGCAAACTCCACACAGAAAGATCCCAGGCTGGAAATTGAAACCAGGACCTTCTAGAGGCAACAGTGCTAACCACTGTAACCCCATGCCACCCTGTAATTAGACAAAATATGAAAAATATTTGTTAATTTTCACTTTCAGACCTTGAAATCTTCAGTTCAGTTGACTAAATGGCTAACAGAGTCTTCAATCAAGGTATAAACATATTAATTTAAAAAAATAAAATAAATATACTCCATTAGCCATTACTATAAAAGTGTAATTTTTTATTTTTTTTTTGCATCATGCGTTGCATTAAGAGAGATCGTTTGTTTTTCTTAATGCTGCTGAACTTATAGTGGCTGCTGGTAGTGCTTTGAAGGTAACAACACAACAAATTATACATTTTTCAACAGAGTTTTGTCGTATATAGCTTACAGAGTTGAATTTTTTTTGCTCAGTTCATTTAAAGAAGCAAAACAGTACTGACGTAAAACATTGTTACTCTATACTGGAGTAAGCTGACTGAAGAAAAAAAAAATCAGTTGGATAAACACAAAGCTTAAACTTGATCATTTTGGTTAAAGTCAGGTCATTTCTAACCAACTGTTGCCTTGTCATTTTGTGTTTTCTCAACTTTTTCTATACAGTGTTGCTGTCAAATATATGTCTTAAAATAAAAAGTACAATTTATCCCTCAGGAACATGTCATAGGAACGTAGCATTTATGGAAATGTCAAGTATAAATGTTTCAGCTTTTATAGTTCAAAGTTCATTTCTACCACTTGTTTTCTGGCTTATGATGAATTACTGAGATTCAATTTATTTCATTTGCAATGTTATGTATAATTATCACAAGACACAAATGTGTTGCTTTCTTGGAAAAACATGAATTATGTTTTTTCCACGTTTAAAAAATCCCCCATCCAACCAGAGTCTACATCTCTTCGACTTACTGCTTACTGTGATGTGTGCTATGCCCTCCCATAATTAAGATTTATGTCAGCCTTTAAGGCAGGAACAGTGATTTTTATGTGGGGTTTCCCTCTCCTACGTCAGCCTACAGCCGAGAGCAAAGGAAAATGTTAGGTGAAATGACCTAAGCAAAGGAAAGAAAAAAGCATTTGAATTAAAGATAGATGGAAAGGGTATGTCTTCCAGGATAACCAGGTAAGTGAACCATATTTTCATATTGCCATCTCTTCCCATAATTTATTGACACAGAATCCATCCAAGGCCACATCCCTATCACAAAAGTCATGCCCACACCACCTCCTGCCATATTTCCTCCCTCTGGAGAGACGTTTTCTCCCTCTCACCTGACATCTGCATGTCGATACTGACCTTTCAGTAAATGCCAGACTTCAGCCAGTTAGTGTCATCAACAACTGATTTGATGGATGGTTCTTTTGCTGCCTTTATAATAGCATTTCTGGAGGTTTTTCCTGCACTGACATCCCTCTCATTTTCTTCTAGGTTTTCAAATATTAACATTTCCTATCAGCAGCTTCAGTGCAAAAACACTCCGATTGGTTTCAGCTTTCAAACATCCACCTCAGCCGAAGCCCAGACAGTAATGTTTTTCGCTGACACTGCTGATCTATGACCTGATACTGTTGCCCTAACAGAAACGCCGTGTCGTTCATTATGAGCCCTGCAGGCTTGGACAAATAGCAGTTCAGTCTCCCATTCAGGGCCAGTGAAATACGAGCTGGCCTTTTCTCCAGACTCATTCTTCAGATTATCCTCCTGTCCATGGTCCACACAGGCATTCCTCTATTTCTACTGTAACCTGGCTAATAATGGCCATCACAACACAAGGTACGCATTATATTACCAGGCGGGGAACCAGTCCTGGAGTTTTAGAGTCGTTACTCATTTTTCTAAGGAGTGGATGCTGTGTTGAATGCTGAAAAGCTCTCTGCGCTGTATCATTTCCTTTAAAAAGATGTTGTTCTTTCACTAATTTATCATCTTCTGTAAAGTTTCCTATTCTTATGTTTGTGATGTTGGAAACCAGTAGGTTACAGGACAAGATTGTTTTCAGTCCAATTGATCAAGAGGACTTTGAAAATAAGTTGAAAATCTGGAACTCATCTTTGTTACTTAAATTTCAATAGCCGTCCGATGCTGCTGTTCCTGCTGCAGACACAGTCCAGCAAGTGTCTTTAAAATGAGTGACGTCATTACGTAGTTGTGTGACAAAACGGCAGACGTTTTGACTTGGCAAAGTAGAAGAGCACAGGCGAAACTAATTAACTTTGAATAGCTTAGTTCCATCGAGTATCCCAGCAAGGAACTACGGAGAGCCGGCATGCACAACACCAGGACTGTGGAAGTGGCTCATCTAAATGGAATGCAGTTGTTTTGAAGGCCCATGCCAGGTTTTTTTTTTTTTTAAGACAAACTTAATCTAATCCAAAAATTAGCAAACAGGTGGAGCATAAGTGGAGCTGTGGTGGGCTATGTCTTTGGGCCATGGACTTTCCATTGATAGCGCAGTCCTGCCACTCAATGCTGCCATGCCCTTAATTATTAACTTAAACACAATTAAATGAGTAAGTTATATAAAACTCACCCATCAGATTGTAGTCATGAATGAAGAAATTAGCTATAGAGGCCAAAACTGGTTTTGTACCAGGCTGTAAATGCAGTTATTTCCACTGTAAGCTGGACATTTTAACATGGGAAGTTTGACTCACTTTCAGAAGCAGCCATTTGAGGAACAGCAGTTTCTGGCACTTCCATGTTTCAGGTTGCCACTTGGCTCCAACTGATTGAAGGTGCTTTATTATGTTCTCAGTTACTAAATTCAGGCCGTATAACAACTGTGCAAGTGGTTACTTGGACGTAATTGCTTCATTAATCAGGTTTGAAGGCTCTAGAAGGTTTTGTATCTGCCTTGTGGCCATTAACCGATAACTGTGACGGAAGTGCTGACACACAGCATGCTCTCAAGTGTAACCCAAATAACTCACACACAGAATAGGTGAGTAAAGAGACAGGCAGGGTTGGTCTTGACCCATTAAGATTTGTTTGGGTATACCCAGTGATCAGAATACTACTGGTTCGGGTTCCAAATGGAAAAGATAGTAACATCAAATGCAAATCCAATGGGCAACAACACAGCATCACTTTATATATAAGCTCTGATCAAGACATTCTAGCTAGTTTGGATGCACACCATCTACAAAAACAGCAAAGACATTCTGTTCTGGACCACATAGTTTGTCATGTTTTACAAGCATCCACCACTTTGTTTAAGAGCCCAGCATTCTGGTTCTGTCTCTGTGCCCCTCCTCAGTGTACTCAGGCTAAGCCGATACAATAAAATGGTGAATCCAGCCTGGAGCTCCTCATCATCATATCCATTGCCAGATATTTTCTTTCTAAAGCATCACTATCTTGAGTTACTTCTTTGATTACTAATGTCTCTTCACTAACTAGTGTGCAGACTGTCCAGCTCTCATCACCCAATAAAAAGCACATGTCTGACTCTGACAGCTATAACACATCACTAATTACAATTAACTGTCCAAATTCAGATGTGTGAAAACAACTATAGTCCCTTCTGAGTTCAGTGATATCATAGCTTTAAGTTTCAAGTCTCTGTGAGGTCTTTTCGATAGTGAACTGAGGTGAACTGCAACCAGTGAGCTGGAAGTTTTGACAGTCTTGTTTAAAAATGACAGTGCTGATTGTGCAAAACCACTAGAATGGTCTTGTACTGTTATTAATTACACTTGCATTTTTGCTGTTGTGGAAAGCCAAAATGTCTGTCAGTGGAAAAGGTCAGTACAATGAGCTGAACACTTCTTCTTGTAGGTCACACAAAAGATGAATAAGTTGAAATTAAGTTAAAAAATTAAAATGGCTTAGATGAAACACTGCTGTGTCGTCTAGAATGTGTGGATTTATGTAGTCTTTGCCTCTCTCTAGACTCATTCCTCCCCACTCATTGGAGCTCGAGCTCACTAGCTCACCTATAACTCTCTGACACTGTACAAGTGCTCAACACTACACAATAGCATTCTGTAATACTGGAGTAATTAAGCCATACATGTTTGAACTGGAATGCAGTTCGAAAGAACAATAATGATGCAGAAAGCCCCAGCATACAAATAAATAAGACTGGTTCCTTAAGATTGTTATGAAAGGATACATTAAGGTAAAAAACTAGATTTTTACCAGGAGGGGGCTATAAGTTAGTGCTGTTTAACACAAATGACTCGGAAGAAGTATAAGGCAATATCAAACTTTGACCTGATGATAGTGTTTAGGTTCAAGTCAATCAAACCTCACAGGTCTTGAGATATTTTAGTATTGCTCAAGGTCCAAGAATTCTTAAACTCTAGCATGGCTAAAGGGAACTAACTAAAATCTTCTTGACTGAAGCAACTTTTGTTGAAATTAGCATTAAGATGAGGTTTAGGATTCTGGTGGATGTTTTGACCATTATAAAGTTATTCAAAGTTATCTATGTAAGCCTCTTGTCCTGGTTAGAAAAACATCTACCAAATACTATGTGCTTCACTCAGACAAGAACATCTTGGCATAAGGTTAGAATTAAAAGCAGATCATCATCAGAGTTTAGAGTAAACACATCCATCTATTCATCCGTCTAACTTTCTAAACTTTGCTTTCATTTCGAAGCAAAATGTCTCTTTCATTTCATCCTTTGGTGGAAGGGAAATGTGATATTTAAGGCATGGAACACAGCCTGTGTTCTTCAATGGCCTGAAGAAGCCTGTCATCACTCTGTTGTGGCAGAAGTTTATCACTTATATATGATAATTAAGTTCATAGGAGCTTAGGATCTTGCTAAATTATACTCTTAGGCTATTTTCCATAACCATATCTAAACTATGACATATTTATATGTAAAGAACTGGGCTACTGTTGGCTTTCTGGAGTAGCCAGATTTCTGTAATACCATTATGTGAGTAGTTTCTGTATTCACGGTAGAGAAACATGAGAGAAACTTGATTTCTTCCACAAGAGTTCTTGTGGAGAACACAGATCTTTTGGCCATGGACACTTATAACAAGGTTTCTAAACTGTGAGTATGAGCCTAAAACAATGTAAATGGAGAAACAGTGTGGTTCTACATTAAGCTGAACTTATTTGTCAGTATTTTTTTTAAACTTAACATGTAATGGTTATAGACTGTAGTGTGAAGCCTACCTTGGCTTACAGTTTAAAGGCCAGTAGCACCATTTCCATTAGGAGTGAGGAGCTTTCAGATAAGTAGTTGGGGGTGTTCACACTCTGGAAACATGTCCCGCTACCTTGGGAGTGAAGTGAACTTTAGCTTATTGGAAACATCAGTTGGTTCAAACAAGGACTAACATCACTTACTTAAGCTACACTGTACTAAGAATGCACATATAATAAGAAGAAATGTGAAGAAATATCAGAATTTCTTCTCCTACTGCTTTATACTCTACATGGAATCCACCTGGAGGATATGTTCCATACTTGCGCAGTAGATCGACATCTATGTATTCTGCACATGTGCAGGATAAATCAAATTAAAATGGTCCATCTGACTTTAGGTCATGGGTCACATATATTTGGTGGCCTTGTAGTGCAGAGGCTACACAAGTCACAACTAATCAGAGAGTTTGCAGACATCACAGAACCCTGTGCACCCCCTCTGATGATGACACTGACATAACTTGGACCCGAGTAAACCCTCATGTGCCAATGGATGTGAAAGCTAAAACACTAGGCTTGATTTGCTAATTAACACAAGTAGACTGATAACGGGAATATTAATATATTTCTTAGGTATTACATCAAAACCAAAATATTGAGCAACTTTAAATCTGACCTGCTGATGGCCCTCAGAGAAATGTCAGCCAAATCTGAATTTTATGTCTTAATTTGGACTATTTCTTTGGGAAAATAAATGTTCCTGAGATTTGTTTACAATGAGGCCTTGAGTAGGGCCACTATTTCGAAATGGTTTTGACAGGAGATGGTGTTGACAAATCCCATTTCCATTTACTTCCCTTGTATTCAAGTCTAAACATGATTTAGATGACTACATTGACATTGGTATCCTGTGGATCCTGCTGGACCCAAAGCAAATCTTTTGGGACCGGGTGGTTTTAACTTTGCTATGGGTTTAATCAGGAAGTCAAAAAACAAAAAAAGGATTTACCACAACCGAAGAATGACGTCAACAAAATAAGCCAAAAATGAGAATAAAGTGGGTTTTACAATACAAAAGCAAAGGAAGTCTGACCTGTGGATACATTACTAATGTTTTGCTGACAAAGACGGAAAAGAATTAGAAACTGTTTTGATATAAAACTGGCACAAATCTGCCACCTATGAGTTGACACCTACACCTTTCTGTGGTGCTCACATGACAGCACATAAACAAAATACTATTAAGATATGTGTAAAATGTCAAATTTTGCCCTAAAATAACTAATTCTTATTAATAAAGTTATAATTGTGCTATATTAATACTGACAGGTAAGCATTTCTTTATGAATACAACACAGGAAAATAATGTGTTTTCTTTGCAGGCTGGAAGAAAACACAAAATCAACAGAACTCTAAATTGTGCAAGAGTGGAACACACACATTGTGGGAGCAGTTACAGTCAGAAATCCAGGAGGAGCTAGATTAAGAAAACAGTGGTGAGCAGGACTCTATCATGAATGTCCTAAACTTGAGCAACTCAAAATGGCAACCATCTAGATGGGTAGGTACCACAACAAGTAAGTGAAAAAATGTGTGAAGTGACCTTTTAAAAATGTGTACAACTTGTAAGCTTGAAGCTATTATAAAAGTCCCACTTACAAAGTCGTTAATACCACATCAGTGGTTCATTTTAACGAACTCATCTTAAAACACTGTAAACACGACCCAACTTGAAAGCACCGTTATTTCCCAGAATTTAGTTTTGGCCCTCGAAGTGATACTGAGTTTGATTTCCAGGAACCTATTACCGTTGATCTTTCTCGTCAAGAAAATGTGTCATCATATCCTTGATGGAAGCTGCTTCCATCAGCAGGCCTCAACCACTGGCAGGAGAAAACTGAACAAATGAATGAAATGATGGAAGTCAGAATCTAGCGTTGAAGACAGCTCAATGCTGAGTAAGCTAGAAGGTATAAATGCCACATCAAGCTTGTGACGCATTACCTGATGTCCTGAGTTCTTGAAAGACAGTTCAGCTAAAATGGGAACAAGAATGACTTCCAGAGGTTTTAAATATGTAGACTTTCAGGTTGGCCTTTGGTGGTAGAAAATGACTGTTGACAGAGTTATGATGTGGGACATTGGAGTTTTTCAAGCTTGGGGTCGTGACATGGACATTTTTAAAACACTGATATGTGGAATTTCATCTTTGTCCATCTGTGCTGGAATGATGCCAATTTGTGGACTGAAAAACAGGATGAGAACAGGTTGAGAAACCATGTACTTCAACATGACTGTTCGACCACACTGTCGACTGAAAGATAAGTGGAGAAAAACATGTATATGAGGCATGGCTTCCACTTGAGTATGTGTGTGTGTGTGTGTGTGTGTGTTGGTGTATGTGCACCGACACACATGAAACAGAGGCCCCCAGGGAATCTTCTTTTTCTTTCCCTTAAGTGAGCTATATAAACAGACAGAGCTGGAAAAATCCTCCCACTGTAATATCGTTCTGACATCAAATTTATGAGTGTTTTCCAGCAGCTTGTGATTTCAAGTTTATTTAATCAGCACAAACACAAAGGCCCAAATCAAATAGTGAACAAACCACTGTCAAGAGCCGTGCCCAGACTTGATAGGCTCATCACAGGGAGCCAAGCAGCCCCAGGTTCTTTTTCATGAGCTTTGACTTGGCAGCAGCTCACAGTGTTAACAGTGGAGGTGAACAAACACAGACCAGATAAAAAGAAGACATGATTTTATGTGATGCAGATTGCTACAATAACACCAATACTGTCTGAAAATGTGTTTTCACAAGAATAATTCAGGAGGAGTGTTGTTTTAGGTTCATAATTATTGAAAGACCTAAAACGATGACTTAAGTTTTGTCACAATAAACTTGACAACTTAGTCCAAAACAAATATTGTACTGTCATATAACTTAGATTATACAGAAATCATAACGCAGTTTTCCACTGCTGGGACTTGCAGGCCATTTTAGGACAGCCTGCACCTTTGTACATGTTCTAACCACAAGAACCACCCCTATAGATGCTCTTTCAGGGTTGTTTTCTAGGAAGAAAAAAGTACCTACTCCAGAGTAGGTACTTCTGAGAAGCCCTTAAAACCACTGTGTAGGTCTCTGTGCTGATTGATTAAACTTAAAGACGGCAACCAGCACCATTTTTTGCCACTATTGATGCCCTCATCAAATAGCCCCCTTCTCCTCTAAAACGTCATCAGCTTTAGCTTAAACGTCTTCGCATAGGAAAACATAACAAACCTCCATTATTCTATTTCCATTGCATGCTCATAGACCTAGATTTATGTCTACTAACTACTTTTACTGCCATTGCTTTTGAGTAGTGGTCAAAGTTGTTGGATATGGTATCAGAACGGAAACAAAAAGACTGAAAGGCTGACTACAGGGCTGTTCCTGTACACATTTATACCACCTCACTCCTGCCCTGAGTCCCTGCAATGGAAAGCCACCTATTGTCTTGATAATGGGTTCCTATAAGGCCAGGAAAGCTTTCAAACTCCCACTGACATAAATGACTAAAACTTCAGTCTATAGATAAAACCTACTCAGCCGTACATCATGCAGTTCTTAAAATTTGTCTTAGAAATATATTTATATTGTTATTGAAATCTGCTTAGAAAGGTAGGGTAACAAAACTTTTAAAAGTATATAAAAAATGAATATTGTTTTGTGTAGTATCTTTTTATTTCTTTCTTTTTTCTTTTTTTTTTAGCAACTTTATTTCACACAACTTCTTGTGTTTTTGTCCAGAACTAGCTAACCGCTGTTAGCCAGTGGAGTAGATGTTAGCAGTGATTTGAGCTCAAAAACTGGAAACATGAAAAGTACTGGTACAGCCAAGTTACAGTTAAGTAGGTATGTGTGATACAATGATAGTTAAATCTACAGAAGCTGCAGTTATACTTAACCCTTGTTTAGTTTTCTTAAGACTTACAAACTTAAGACAGGTACAACTTCGAACAGCAAGAGTTTGGCAGATACACACCTATGTCAAAATATGGATTCAGTTTTTTTTTTTTTTAAGTAAATGCTGGACGTATTGAGTTAGTGAAGCTAATGGACAACAGCTACAAGGGTACTTGTTGGAAGGAAAATGCAAGAGAAAGATTGTTCGGGTAAGTCGGATGAGTAAGGTTCATGGGGCAACAGTTCAAAATAACATTTGGCTACTTTTGCCACCTGTGTTCTGTTGTCCTGAAGCAACAGCACACCACCTTGAAGCTTTCCTCTTCTTTTTCTTTGATTGCCTCAACTATTTGAGATTTTGTGGCCATGATATAAGAGTTATAGTATACAGTTGTGCCCCACAATGGGAGCTACCTTGCTTCCAGGTGTATGGAAGAACCTTTTAAAGTGTCCTCGTAGCATTCTAGCTTTGATGCCAGGACTCTGACTTTATTGGAATCCAAACAATGAACAGTATTTTTTTACCCCTTCATCTAAAAGAGATGTGCAGGGTTTTGTAGGGTTGAACTGCTCATACAGCCTGCTAAAACAGCCAGTTACATCATGCTTGTTAAGCCACCATTTTCATTTCCTGTCACACACAGTAAACACTCTATTAGGCTACGTTATGTTTATAGCTGTAGTCTTTCACCTCCTTGTTCCAGCTGGTTTTGTAGGATCAAGTTGGTTTCTCAGTGAGGGTGGTAAACGTGTCACATGGCAGGGTTGTATGGAGGCCCATATCTGTCAAGGGACAAAAATAGACACTTGTCTTAAAGTCAAATTTATGAGACATTATGCAAAGACTTACTGAGGCAAAATTAAGACACAGTCATTTAAAAATGTAACACACTGAAGCTAAATTTTGACCAAGTCAAAGAAATTCAACAGGACCTTCCAAAAAATTATGTTCTTATACATCTAAACTGCATTCTCATTTACATTTTGAAAGCAACATCATTTCATTTTAAACATAAAAATTACACTGGTTTAGAAAAATAGCCTGGTTTGGGTTCAAATGCAACAACATTTTTTTAACCTTCTCTTCCATTATCTGGGTTACCAGGTAGGTGATTCCTGCCACATTTAATATATGATTGGTGGGGTGCAAAGGAGAAACAGTCAAGCAATAAAAATAAATGCCAATGATTACTTGATTTAAAACATACTTGTGATACATCAAAAATCAATATTATCTTGCAGAAAATGTGTTATCCCCAAACTGTAATTGAGAGTGCGATTCAGTTGTATAGGGATGTAATTTTTGGAGGACGGCGTTGAAGAAACTAGATAGTAAATTAAAATTGTGAGGACAAAAAAAAAAAAAAAAACTAAAGCATTAATATCATGATATAGTAAGTCAAAAAAGTTGAGCTTTCATACTTTAAAAGTTACAACATTTCTTTTTTGGATTCTGCAGCTTTGTGAGATTTTATTTCAAGTTTATACAAACATTTAGAGCTCCTGCTGAGTAACCCAATCCACACAATGACTGACAGGACTGATCCAACCTATGTACCAAATCAGAATATTCAAGTTGGGTTTATTTTGCCTCAACAATCAAAATTATAGGGGCACCGCTATACAGTCATATGAAAAAGTTTGGGCACCCCTGATCATTTTCAAGATTTTCCTTTATAAATCATTGGTTGCTTGGATCAGCAATTTCAGTAAAATATATCATATAGCAGACAAACACAGTGATATTTGAGAAGTGAAATGAAGTTTACAGGATTTACAGAAAGTGTGCAATAATTACTTAATAATAATTGTAATAATTACAAAAGTAGGCAGGTGCATACATTTGGGCACCCTTGTTGTTTTATTGATTAGAATAATTTATATAAATACCTTTAGCACTAATTATTGGAACACAAAATTTGTTTGATAAGCTCATTGACCCTTAACCTACATACACAGGTGAAGCCAATCATGACAAAGGGTATTTAAGGTGGCCAGTTGCAAGTTCTCTTTGCATCTTCTCTGAAGATTGGCAACACGGGAGCCTCAAAACAACTGTCAAATGACCTGAAAACAGAGATTGTTCAACATCATGGTTTAGGGGAAGGATACAAAAAGCTAGCTCAGAGATTTCAGCTGTCAGTTTCCACTGTGAGGAACATCGTGAGGAAATGGAAGACCACAGGCACAGTTCTAGTCAAGGCCCGGAGTGGCAGGCCAAGAAAAATCTCAGATAAGCAGAGGCGAAGGATGGTGAGAACAGTCAAACTCAACCCACAGACCAGCTCCAAAGACCTACAACATGATCTTGCTGCAGATGGTGTCACTGTGCATCGTTCAACTATTCAGCGCACTTTGCACAAGGAGATG
>NW_007577815.1:400886-519093 GCF_000690725.1 Stegastes partitus
AAAGAAAAAACAATCAAAATTATAGGCTTAAAATTTTAAATTGTGGGTCATTAAGGAAATAGACACGTGGCTGTCTTTCCACATCACCTGCAGCCACTATCAAGCATAATTTACAAAATTATATGAGCATCTATAATCTAACAAGCATAAGGTCTTTGCCCTTTTATGTGTCTCTGAGTAGTCCAAGCATCTATGTTTTTCCCAGTAAATTAGATTTTTATTGTGGCTTTTTGCTCCCAGACCCTGATTTTTGCATTGGGAAGAAAACAGATACATACAGCATCTGAATGCTATATCTTAGATGTTTTAAGTCCAATAGCAAACATTGCACTCACATTTCCACAGTGACTTTATGTAGTTTCACTTGTTACCTAAAGGAAAGACTACATTCTTAATTACAAATAAGAAACACATGAATTACTTCAAAGGCCACCAAAACCTTCACTATTTTCCAAAGGGAACTGTGCCAGGAAAACTAAATATGCAATGTGCGTTCATCAGGTGGAAAACCCCCCTAAAGCTGTCTTTTTTGCATAATATATCATGATAGCATAATAAGTAGGCAGCCACATTTCAAAGCCGCCCCCAGAAGTCAGATAGACAGTTGACTCAGAGAGTAATCACTTATGTAGTGGAGAGTTGCAAAAGACACTAAGCTGAGACAAAGATGGCAGTCAGTAAATGCTGCAATAAAAAAAACTGTAACAAACCTTTTGATAGGTTCACTGTTAACTTTAGTCCCCAAAGACTGAATCCAAAAGATTTTGGTGATGACTTTTCCACTTGAACTGCCAGCAAGTCCAATGTTTTAAGTGCCTCTACATCATTAAATAGATGGCATAGCCTTAAGTTTATTCGTGATTCCTAAATAAACTGTTTTTCATTGTAGGAACTTGTCTTTTTAGCCTTTTTAGGGCTGCCTGAGTCTTTGTGAGCATTTATAACTACGAGAACTGCCCCAGTAGAACTACCTTCACAGCTGTTTTGGGGGAAAAACGAGTACCTACTCCAAGGTTGGTGATTCTGGGCAGACCTGAAAAAACTGGTATGTGGGACTCTACTGAACATCTAATATAAAAGATAGAAATAGTTTCTGAAAAGTCTGAAAAGTGAAGCTAACACAGAAATGCCTTAGACCTGGACTCTTTCTAACAGGCAGCAGGGGGCGACTTGTCTGCAAGAAGAAGTCAGATTGTATCGTCAAAGTCTATGAGAAAATGGCTCAACTTTTCACTTGATTTGTTACCTCAGTAAATATTATCCTCGTGAGTGTATGCTCTCAATTGTTAGTTTAAAGACTTGTAAAGACAGTGTGATGGTTGGCTAAACTCAGAGAAGACAACGCTATGTGGTTAAATTTGGAAAGGACAAAGAGTGCCATTTTTTCAGCTCTATCAATGTCCTCATTGAACAGCAGTCTTCTTCGCTTAAACATCGCAATCAACAACTTAAAAATTTACCATAGAGACTTACGTAACAAACCTCTGGTGTTCTATTTTCAACGTATTCAATTAACTGAAGTTAAATCAAGTAATATCTGCTGTTACATCTGTCAGAATTACAATCTGTTGTTTTGTGGCACACTTGGAGTTAATGTCTTGGTCAAAGCTGTAGGATCCTGCATCAAAATAGAAACAGAGAGCCTGAAAGTGTTGATTCCAGGGCCGTCCCTATAAATGTTCATGGCACTTTGCCTGCCTTGAATTCCTGCAGTGGAAAAGTTCCCCTCATAGTCCTAATGATGAATTCCATTGACCCTGGTGATGCTCTGACTTTTGTTTGGATGCAACCACAAGTTTGACATTTTTGGCCTGAGATGACATGCATCAATAATTCTGCTGAATTTCTTTGGAATTTACTTTGCACATCCAATCCCTCTTCTGAAAGAACTTCAGCCATTTTAGTGATCTCCTGAGTTTTCATCTTGCACCATTCAAATTCCGATTTTTCCCCAATTTCCATTGTCCTTAGCTGTACTTTGAGTTTATTGCTAATTGTGCAAGCTAGCATGTTAAATTAAAGATAGTGAACATTATACCTGCTAAACATCAGCATATTAGCCTTGTCAATGGGAGCCTTTCACTTGATGCACAGTCTCACAGTGCACTAACATGGCTGTAGACTGTTGGTCTTCCTGCTTGACAGCTGGTGCTGATCATTGCTTGTGTTTATTACCCAGTTCTTCTTCTTTTTATTGCACACAAACTGAGAGGTTTGTCAGTGGGAATAACAAAAAGTGCTATAAAGCTTTCAGTAGATGGCAAAAACATTAAAAAATAAATAAATAAATAAATCTTTAACCATGTTCTGTAAAATTGTAAGGTTATTATAGACAGTGCTGAGATAACTCCAGGAGAGAAAGTGTTCAAAGCTGACACTTATGTTTCTGTTAACACATCAACACATGTATGCAGTAACATAACATTTTATACTGCTTTTTCCACTTATGTAGGGTTAAGGCTGTCTTGTTCCACTGTTATGGAATGATAAGTGAAAAATTCAAAGCTGCATCATTCCACCAGGTATGCAAAATTTTCACAAATTGCCCTACAATTTACCCTGGTATGGGTGTATTTGGAAACGTTGACATCCATATCAGAAATGAGTTTAGCCACACAGTAGTAATAAATAGTCCAGTGGCAGTTCAGAGGGATGTAAACCATTTAGCAAGGAACATATTTGACCAACTAGACCTGTCTGATAGCTTAATAGCAAAGCTTTCACGGTCAGCTTGAACTATTACTGTGTTTTCAATAATCAGTAATACAGAAAACAAATGGAATACTGACTCTGCGTAGTCATGTTTAAAAAGTGATGAAATGTAAAACTGCACAATTGTGCCATTGATTGAAGGAGCCACATAACTGAAAGACAAACAAGATGCAGATGACAGGTGATGACTCCAACAGAAAGCGATAAATATTTTGGAAAAAAATACTTCTCCTTTTGTCGAGATGTCATCTCGGCATTTGTGTTGCAATTGTTACGTGACTTGGCATAATTTCTTGGTACAGGGGGAAAGGGCTCAATCTTCATAGTTCTCCCTCAGCTCTAAAAACAAAAAGGAAAGAAAATGCAAAGTAATAAATGTTTGGAGAATGTCGTTAGACTTTTCTCAGTATTGTTTGTATTGTTTAGTTGGGTGTGCATAATTCCTTGTTAGGGAGGAGGTCGGGCTTGATGGATGGGGCAACAAAACGGCAGATTCATTATCTTCATCATCAATGTTTGTTTCTCTTAACCATGACCACAACTGCTCCTTAACCATACAGCTGGAGTGCAGAACTTTAAAATATCTAATGAACATTTGTTACATTCAAGCCTTTGCTGTACAGGTTTACACAATTCTAATTTACCCTAGCGCGGCATTTTAATCCCTCTGTATTTCCCTGTCAACCCTGTCTTCTAAAAATTATGCTCCTATACAACCAAAATGCATTCTCATTTACATTTTGAAAGAAACCTGGTTTTGTTTTTTTTTAAAAATATGTCCTCTCACGAGGGCTGCACAGTGACTCAGTGGTTGGCACTGTTGTCTTGCAGCTGGAAGACCCCGGTTCGTGTCCCGGTTAGGATGCCTGAGATCTTTCTGTGTGGAGTTTGCATGTTCTCCCCGGGTTCTCCGGTTTCCTCCCACAGTCCAAAAACATGCTGAGATTAATTGGTGATTCTAAAGTGTTGGTTTAAATTGGTTGTCTGTCTCTAAGTGTAGCCCTGTGATAGACTGGCGACCTGTCCAAGGTGTCCCCTGCCTTCACCCTGAGTCAGCTGGGATCGACTCCAGCTGCAACCCTAGTGAGGATTAAGCGGTGTATCGATAATGGATGGATGGATGGATGGATGGATGGATGGATATTCTCTCACCAGAAGGTAAGACTGTTATGTAGTAGGAAGGGCTTGCACACAGTCCATATAAGGAAGAATGAAGGAGGCATACTGCAGGACTTTCACCAAGAAGACTAGGGTTCATGACGCATGTGAGACCATTAGTCCTAGCTTTTATCTTTGTTTTTACTCACTCTTTGGTTAGATTTAACCATAACTCTATGGTTAAGTTTAGAAAAAACATCATGCTTTGGTTGACAGTTTCACAATGACAATGACAGAAGCTTGGTTAACCTGAGGCACCAGAATTACTTGGTTAGCTTTAGAAAAATATCATGGCTTCAAATCTGACCCCTTCACAACATGTTTAAAGCTTCTCCTCCATTTTCTGGGTTACCATGGTGACGAGTCCCACTCTATCTGATTGGTTGGCCGAAAAGGAGCAAAAATAAAGTAATAAAATAAATGGCAGACATATGTTGACTTCACATATATTTGTCATAAGTTTCAGTCTAAACATAACTTATTTGTACGGGAAAAACATTTTTGGTAGACAGTGTACCAAAGTTTTGAATCTGCATTGGCAGCAATGCATTTTATATTTACCAGCAGTGATTGGTTTCCCAGAGCTGAAGACGAGAACGACTGTGGTGACGGAAAACAGAGAGGGCAACTTGAAGTATGGCAGAGCCTCCAGTGGAAAAAGAAAAACAGGGAACATCCAAGAAAAGTTTTTGATGTTCCAAATAAAAAGAAACTCTGCGTTCAGAGGACGGATTACTGGTAAAGAAAGAAACTATAATTACTGTCACTGCATGCCAGAAGGGGGATGAACCAACTAACCACGAAAGGGGAGAACCTATCCACAAAATCGGTTAATATTCCTATTTGGTGTCTTCCTGCTAATAAAGGTTTCAGATTATAAAAGACTTTGTGTTGTTTGTTACTTTTAGAGATTAGCGACCAACATCAAATTTTGTCATTTAATTCAGAGGACTTAACCCTTAAATAAAAATAAAAATACATGACCCTCCCCCTCTTTTAGCCTCCCGCTTAGTATTAGTTTTCTGCAACAGTACATCATTGCCATCATTAGTAAAACATGTAATATTTTATTGTGTATGGGGTGGACTTGGGAGAAAACAGTTAATTTTCACATCAAAAATGAACTGCTGTAAACATTTCCTGGGCTGTGAGGACACATTTCAGAGAACTCTATTGTGCAGCTAAATGGTGGTGAACGTGTGTTTCGGTGGGCTTACCCTCCCCTACATCCTGGTCATAACTTTTCTAAGTAACAGCTGCTTGTGGTTTGTTGAGGGAACAATTTATGAAATTCACTTAAAAATTTTTGGCTCTGGAAGCCAGAGAGGCATTATTGAGCAACATACTGAACTTTTAACAGGCTGTCATGATGGATTCGGCTGATTCAGGGCCACGGAACTCTCTCCTCATGCATCAGCTAAAGCTGCACACTGAAGAATTTGCTGTAAATGTTCCCTGTGTCTGTGTGCTGCACACATGGAAACATGCCCAAAACCACAGCTTTATTTGCTGAATAGTTTGCTATGTTTTAAATCTTGTAATAGTAAGAAGCAGCAAACTGATTGACGTTATGGGAATTTATGTTTTTACACACATGAATACTTTCTGGGAATGTGCAACTGATTCCTTTTGCCTGATTTTGTCTATTGCTGCTTTTGAAATGCAAAACTGAACAGCTTATTAAACACAGTTATTTAAATTTTCAACCACTGATTCCTGTAATCAATAACAATCATCAGTCAATTCTCTTCAGGAGTCAATCATCTGAAACATTTTGAGTTCAGGTCCCCAAAGTTGACCCAGCTGCTTCCACTGCAGCATGACTTCAGATTACTCTCTGTGCCTGTTTCTGACAGGACTTTGTGGTTTTTAATGACCAATCATAAATTCTCTTTTTTTTCACCACATGTTTTTACAACTTGTGGCTGGTCACTGGTGATTGATAGTCAGTGAAGTGCTCCCAAAACACCATGGCCATGTTGACACTGGCACCACACAACTTTATCCAGAGACTTGTATTTGCTCACATCTTCGCCCAAGTCCACAAGCAAAAAGGACAAGCCTCAGTGAGAGGTTTCTGAAGAGGAAGAAGTTTAACTGCTTGCTGAAAGCCATGAATTAAAATCAGAGGGAATCAAAAATCCAGCAGAACTGCAAGGAGGTTTTTTTTTTTTTTTCTTCTCTAGTTCGACAAAAGTCTGATTTCATTGTAGACTTACATGATCAAACTGAGGAAACAAACTCACCGATCATTCCATGTTTACTGCAAATACCTCTCACCTTCCTCAGTGAGGAATAAGGATCACACATTGCAGGAGTCATTTCAGGGATCCGATCCAGGACTGCAGGAATATAGTTACTGGAACAGCAAACCTACAATGACATCATCCTCTTAAAACTAATGGCTATTATTCAAAAACATATGGCCGCCGGCCACATGTGTAGCACACCCCACACACACACACACACACACACACACACACACACACCCCTGCTCCCTTGTGGACCTGTGTGAAAAAGAAAACAATTGTTTCTCTGTTTTATTTTCCTTTCAGGTTATCCCTTTCTCTGCCTGGATTTCAATAGCTGTTATAGTCATAATCGCATGCTGTGAGCGCCGCTAGCAAGAGGCAAACAGCCTGAAGTTCAGCCAGAAGATTGATGTGAGTAATCCACCAATTTGACTGCGATCCCAGAATTCCAGAGGCACCTAGTCTGTTACACCGTGTGCCGACTCATCCTTCTTCCTGAAATCTGCAGACAAGCCAGAGACATTAACAGTTAGCTCTGTAGCTCAGGGTCACCAAGACAGCCAAAAAAACACTTGTGTATTTAAATGACTGTAAATTTATGCAGTCACACACTCTGAAGTTCTAGTCAGGCCAATGTTCACTTTTCAGAATTTCAAACTCCAGTCCAAACTGTGTTAAAGAGGATGTATTTCATATTTGTAGCTACAGGAAATCATTTTAATGGTACATCTAAATGTGATTTGTATACATGTCCCAGCTTTATTACAGTGTATTATTTCGGCTGACTGAGCTGCCCACACAAAATTCTCCAAAATGACCCTTTTAAGTTGCTGGCTACTGATGGTGCACCATAAAACAGAGTATACAGCTATACCATTAAATACAAAGGATGGTTTTATAGCAGTTGGGGGAAATGGCAGCAGCTTTGAAGGCACATACATGGATTAAGAACAGAGAGGTGCCTCACTTTTCAAAACCTCAAGGCTCTGCCATGGTTCACATATCCATAAAACGAAACATTTGGTAAGGGAAAAAAAAAAGTTACGTTACGACGGCTTATTTGCTGCCAAATATTTGCGCTATAAGTCTTAACAACACTTTATTGTTTCCTCCTGTTAATGTGAGGATGTGGAGTTGCATCTTAAACAGACAGTGCTGTCCAAAAGCTCCCCAGATGTGTCTTTGAAACACAGAGGGGAGGAAGAGGTAACTAGAGCCTCTTCTGGTATGGAGTTATTAGTCAGAGAAAACATTCCCTGTGATCCCAGAGGTTGCAAAATGTCTTTGTGAAGTTGTGTTTTCTGAAATAATAGGGTGGTAGAGCTTTAGTAGGATTATTTTTGAATCTGTGCAGAAAATGTTTTAACACTAATAAACGTGTACAATTGAAACTCTATTGTTTGTTTCTATTATTGCAAAAAAATCACATTAAAACATGTTAGTTCTTTAATCAGGAATAAAATATGCCATATTGTGAACAATGGATTGTATATAAAGGTACTTAGTGTTACATATTCTTGACTGTCTCTGACTAACAAGGATACGTGTACACATATCATTTTAGTAAAAATTATTAATCTGCTTGTTGTTTGGCTACATTTTCCCACAGACTTGTGCTCTCTACTAGCTTTTCGGTAAGAATTAACAAAACGCAATCTTGACTGACAAAAAAAAGTGCAATGGTGCTCCTGACACTTTAAAAAATCAGACAGTACATTTAATTGCAAAATAACTCATTTTGTGGTTTGAAAAAGATGACAATAAATGGCACAGTCAAAGAAAGGAGCAGTCCATCACATTCTTATTAACATTTCCTGAACAGAGGATCTGAGGTGTCGTCACAACTGCTTTATAATGACACATACTTCTTTCTAAAATCAAATAACGAACAAAAAAATGAACTGATCAGAAAAATGAGCCTTTGAACTGAGATCAGTTTCATGTGAAGTACTTAATATGACAGAAACTATATCTGGGAAGAATTTATTTGAGGTGAACGTTTGACTTGACCCATACCGCGACCCTTCTAGCTTCCAGGGGGGCTATCAAGCTATTCTGGCATTCATAGAGAGGTGTGATTGACTGCTCTCCATTTCATGATCTGATCTCATGCCTCAACATCTGTCACCTGCATTTGTCCAGTGTATTCTTCTTAACTCACTGGGATTGACTTTGTAATTTAGTCCTGGCGGGAAACGCAAACTCCATCAGTTATAATAAAATGCACTAAACAGAGAGAAAATATTGTTGTGACAATCGTCAAAAAATAAAAGTGTATTTTGGGGATGTATTTTGGATCAAGGTAAACGTAGCATTCAGCTCTAACATTGATAAATTATTCAGACAACAATTAAAGAATAGCTTGTTTACTTATCCAACAAACAAAAAGCAACATTAACAGTCGTGCTATTAGCTTGTTAATGAACCACTATTCAACAAAAAGTTGCTAACTAGTAAACTTGTGTTGTTTTATGCTGACAAACAGTTTACAGGTTTTTAGCACAAAGAGAGCAGTGCGAGTGAATCAAAACAGTAAACCCAAAATAATGAGGTAAAAGACACAAAAATGCCTAACTGGGCAAAAAAGAAGTGTAGTTGGGTGATAATTCTCTGTGGATTCTTCATTGCAGGAAACCGTCATCACCGTCATCGTCTAATGTGCTAGGCAGCTCTCCATTGCAGGAACTTGGGGCATGCATGACATTGTACAAATGTTTGCAGGAATGGTCCTTTAATTGGGTTTTTCAAGCTGTCTGTTGCTCTTGTAGAGTAGGATCCGTCTGCCACAACCACTACGAGTGTGCCAAAATAACGACAAATGGTAATTACTGGATGTTACTTAATTTTTATGAGCTGGTAGGAAATAGATGATAGAGGGTTATTATTTTTGCCTGACTGGTGAATTTTAGGTTGTTGATGGCAAGGTTAGAGAGGAGAGGACCACTGTCTGACAAAGACATTGAGAGGGCATAAAATTGCCACTTGTTGCTCTCTGCACATTTAATCAATCAGCGTTCAGGCACAGCAGGTTTTATGGGCTGCTCAGAGGTACCTATCCTGGAGTGTTTTTTTGTTTTTGTTTTTTTCCCCCGTGAAAACGGCCCTCAAAGAGGTTCTACAGGAATTGTTCCTTCAGGCAGAGCAGGCACAATGTTTTACCCTGACCTTAATCAAGTGTCTGCAGTGGAAAATGACCCATTGTCGTTGTTTTTATGTATATATGTATATATGATATTACAACTATTATTAACTGGCTCTTGAGCAGACAATGTGCTCTGAATGAAGTGTAGGCTGTCATCAGCATAAAAGGCGCATATCACTGAAAGCTCTCCATCCAGTCAAACTTTCCGATTGTCAATTTAGTGCATCTTATCACACAGACTGAAATCATGTGTGTGGTAATAATACTGGAGGGATAATTGAATACTTTCCTGGCCTCTGACGAGGAACCAATCAAAACAGTACTTCATCAGCTTTGTCAATTTGAGGTTTTCAGCGAGACGACGAATACAACCGGATGTTTTTTGCAGATCATCTCTTAATAGGACAAAGCTGGAGCTTGGCCCCAGGTTTTCTGGGCCTCTTTTGAAGGCAGCTGAAGTAATGATTAGAAAGCAAAGTCCACATCTGACATATATTTTCCAATACCAAAGCCATTACTGAAACCAGATGGGCAAGACGTTGGTCCGTTTGATACTTCCTGGTTTTTAACAAGGCTTTTTATTGACAGAATGGTCTCATGTTTTGTTGTTTACGTATGTTGTACTGACATGATGGATTTCAGCACATAAAAGCATTTACATTGAAACATTTATCATCGAGCTGCTCAGATCTGTGTTTTTTTTTTGTTCAGGAAAAACACAGGCAGCCTCTGTGATTCTTTTGGATGCTGTGCACACTTGCATGTTACGTCCATAAATTAAATGAAATGACATGGGAAAATCATGCCTGTTCAGCGTGGAAACTGTATCCATCAACACAGACTTTGTGAAAACAATTCTTTTAAATTTGACAGTTGATTAGACAGCGCTGCCCTTTGGCTAAGAAAGCATTATAGTTCACTATCAGCATGAGCTGCTAATGATGTATATCTGAGGATTAGCATTTACACGCCACATACCGAGACACTAACAGCCTGCGAAACCACAATGAGCCTGAGTCCGAAGACACCCAGACAAGTATTTAGCATCATTCAAGAGATGCACATGCATGCGTGAGAGATCCTCTGGTGTGGAGATCTGGCAACACTATGCTTTATTTTTTTTTTTTTTTTTAAAGCGTGAAAATGATAGTTTGGCAGAGTTCTGTTTGGCATAACTATCAAAGCAGAGGTGGCTGTTTTGGCAGTTGTTGCTCCTTTTTGTTTTAACAGGATCACACATCCCATGCAAAGGCCAAAATAAGGGCTTACATCAAGATAGGAAATTTCATGGTCTTTGCAAGACAGTTTCAAGACACCAAATGTTTACAAGTAACCAACATAGATACAACTGCTACAAACCCACTAACCATGCAATTGCTTTTAGAAGCAGGCTGTTTTTTTTTTGGTTGTTTGTTTTATCCTCGTGGAAAGTTCAGTAAATATGAGTTACTATGTAATGATCTGATAAAGCACAAATGTATTGCGGTCAACTGAAGTCTGAAATGTTTTTAAACTAGATTTTGACACAGGGGCTTTTTAGGAATTAGAGATTCTTAGCAAAATTGCTGGAGCCCCATATCATATCAGTTTTTATTGTCCATTAATGGAGCGTATTAGCTGACAACCATTACCCTTTCAAACCCAGAGATGGGAGTTTGCCTATTTGGTAATTCAGCCTTAAGCTAACGGCTCTCTGAAGCTACACTTTGGCCAGTTTTGTACTTTACACAAAGCTCTGCTGGGGTCCATGTGACAGAAATTTCATATTTTCCACAGTCCACAACAGTCTGCATGGACCATTTTACACACTTTTGTATGCAGAAAATATGTTTGTCCATACAGACTCTCACTGACTTTCCAAAAAAATGGCAAAATGTACACCACAAAGACCCTAGCAGAGCATGTTCATGGATGCAGAAAGTACAACACTAGCCAAATGACAGGAACTACATATTTGTAGTGTCCACGTCTCTCCTTAAGTAGAATGAAGGCTTTAGGCTTTCTAAAAGTAATGCTGGCATAGGCTTGTTAACATTTTCAGTGACGATGTTAACATGCTGGTATGAGAAGTGACTTCCACTGTCAGTCTTTAGGATCCTGAAGCACATTTGTTTGTTACTGTGTTTGTCAACTGAATGTCATATGGAGGTTGTGCAATTATATCCATTAGCTTCAGCATGTTGGCCTGATGCTTTGGCAAGATGAAATGTTTGGAGAAATACATGTACGAAAATGTTATTAGTAGTGTAGGACCACCCTCTATGTGTTCAGATATTTCAATGGACCAAAGAACTATAAGAAAAGTAAATAATATAAGTGACACAGTATAGTTTTTCCATATTTATGTAAAATTTGTATGTACATGAAATAGGCAGCAATGCACTGCTGACATTCAAATCTGAAACAAAATAGTGCTAGAACGGATCAGAGACACTCAAGCAAAACAAACCAGAACACAGATTTGGCAATATTTGCACTTTGATAACTTTTGCACTTTTAAACATTCCATTACTGATGAATAATGAATACTGCAGACTGAATGTATAGAGAAAGAAAGGTGGTAAAAAAAAAATAAAAAATCTATAGCCAAAATCAAGAAATCGGCCTAAACACTATCTCGTAATGCAGATTGGTTGTTATAATTCTGTTATGATTTTCAAGTAACAAAAGACATTTAACAATTAAATGAAGAAATCAAAAGTAAATGTTCTGCATTGCCGGTAGTGCAGTCTTCAGTTTGGCAAAGTGATCAGCTAACGACAGCACTCTCATACTTTTGTAAATAAGTTATTCAACAGGGACCTTATGAGTGGCTTTTAAAGCTCATATTTCTGTAATCTAATCATTGATTTTAGGAGTTATTTAAAAATGATTAGAAAGAGATATATTTTTTTTGACAGGGTATTTGGACATATTTTTGGCTAACCAGCAGATGGTTAGCCTACGTTCGTTTGAAGACTGGAGGCAGAGGGAATGAGCTAGCTTGTCACTAACCCAAAAACTCTCACTAAATAACCTCTTACATTTCATTTATTTAATACACACAAGAAACAAAATGTAAAATTGACTGTTTTTGTTTTATTTTGGACAGAAGCAAGCTAGCTACAGCCCCGTACCTACAATCTGTATGCAAGGTAAAATAACTATCTGTTGGCTCTAGCGTCTAGCTTTTACTATACACGAAAGTGGTTTCATCTTCTTATCTAACTCATAGCAAGGAAGAAGCAAGGAAGTAAGTGTATTTCCCAAAATGCCCAACCAATCCACTGACCTGTGCGAGGAGAGGGAAAATTTCACAAAGTATGTACATACATATGGTGGAAATGATTTCAACAAGGAAGGGCTTTTACTACAATGTCCTTTTCTTTAGCCGAGAGAAATAAAAGGAAACCCAACTCTTTTATTTGTGACATTATCACTTCCCGCATTCGTCTAAAACTTAACAAGGGACATTCCAAAGTATATCTGTAAATATACAAAGATATATAGATATATAAACAGGACAATAGAAAGCAAAGTTTGGGGATGCTTGTGCAAGTTCATATGTAGGATGAGATGTGACCAGGGGTTGGAGGTCGGTCATATTATTTGAAGACGTTCTCGAATGCAGGACATTTGTGGGTCTTGAGTTTCTTGATGGCTTTTTTAAACTCTTTGCTGGACTTGTCCCACTTGTGGATGCCTGTAAGGAGGTACTGCTTGTCTACCTTGCGGCCCATGATTAGATACTGGTTTGTCAGGTTGTCCAACTGCTGGCAGGGGCAGTCCGCGCCATTCTTCAAATACAACACCAGCTTCTTCAAGTCCTTCTTCTTTAAGTTGCCTGCTTTCAATAACTTCTTCCTCTTCTGCAGGATCACCTTACGGTCCATGTTTTCTCGTTTCACCTCCTTGATCTTGGCCTTCAAGGCTGTGGGAGTGGAAACAGAAAAGAAGAAAAAAAATGACATTATTTTGAAAGGTGGATAATTTCTTGTATGAAATGTCTGATCTAAGCACAGTGCTGCCTCAGAAAGCTCCTACTTCATTCTTTTTGAGTACACAAAGGCATAGAGATCCACAGTAATCCCTCTGTGTAGTGCGCCAACAAAATGAAACATGATGCTGTTGGTTAAAAATTTCCAGTATTGATTGGGCTACATTGCATTTTTGAAAAATTGTTGATCTGAAAAAAAAATAGCCAATTCTACCAAAGTAAGGAACTGCAAGTCAACGCATGTTATTCTTTAAACTTCAGAATTTAGAAAACGCAGTACAAAACATTTAACATAGCGTATGCAGCAAAGTTTATTGTAAATGTACCATTGAGGTTACGATCACTAAAATATGATCCTATACTATATGCACAAGATGGGCCTTTGTACACCTTATTCAAATACTGTCAATTAATAAACACCATGGCAAAGTAAAAAGCATTATCAGATGTAACAGATTAGCAGAAAGTATAATAACCAAGCACCAGATCACAAAAGGACAAGAAGAATTTGTTCAAATAAAAAGCAATAATAACTGTTTTAGAGATTGTCTGATGCTAATCCAGATATCGAAAGCCATGTATTCATGGTATGATTACTATTGGTCATTAAAGACCAAAAGCAATCATACACAAAGCCACTAAAAGTTTCTACTCGTCCCCTACATGGGAAAAGAAACAATGCGAATAATGTTGTACCTTGAACTTCCAGTCTAAGTCTGTTTTCCCTAAAGAAAAGTGGCATATCTGTTCAGAATTAGCAGCTCCTTATAATTTTTTTAACCTCTCTCTGAATCTCAGGCTGTTTTTCAGATTGACCATAATACCCCTGATCTTTCACTAAACTCTATTTAACCTTGTAATCTCTGTGTTTCCTCCAGTTCCTCCTTTGAAACAGAGCACGAGTCAGACTTTGGTGGTCCAAATCTCAATATGCCAGCACTTATTATGTCCATTCATTTTCCATCTGACATACAGCAATGTGTGTGCGGCACAGGCGACCTTGTGACACGGCAGTGAAGAGAAAAAAAAAATCAAAGCGCTGCGTACTACGTCCGATCCAATTGAGAGAGCTGGTGTCGGGAAAAATCACAGAGTCATGCTGGAGATACGGTCTTGTGACCTTCAGTGCAGCGCCGGGAACAGCTTGATTGAGCATGAATCATTTTCACACTCCAGCAAAGATCTGAACTGAAAAAACTTTAACTTCCGTCTAATTTTCTCTAGTTTTACCCACCTGGTCCCTCTTGACTCATTTTTATCAGATTCATGCTTGATATAAAAACCTCAATTTGCACTACAAGAGGCTTCCTAATGTTTCATCTCTCCCTTTGCACCCGTATCTTCCATTGCTAATTAAAGTGTTAATAAAGAGCCACCCTTTTTTCCCCCTGTATTAAGAGTGCACATGGTAGGGATTAAGACTTTTATCCTCCGTCCAACGGTCTCAGTGAGGAGGCTTAGTGTTCAGAGAAATCAAAATGGGCAGCACTCATAATTAGTGAGTCATAAAAGAGGCCTGGCCCACCCCTGAAAGGACTTCATCTTGATAAATCCTCCATCCTTGATAATCCTTTGACGCTCTGAACTTTCTTTGCACCTCGTGTTGTTTGAGGGATTAATCTCTTCAGCAGCAGTGTACAATAAGAAGTTAACATCAAATAATTGCCAACAAGTCTTTTCTTTGGCTGTGTTTCGTCAAACTGCCCCCGTTTGTGTTTTTTCTTTCATATTTTCTGAGACTCAAAAAGTCACCACACTTAATTAGAATGTGCAACAGAGCAGAGAGGAACTACTTTCACTTCCAGTATTAAAATATAACCGGGAGGTGGCCTTCAGTGTGACTGCTGCTGCACCTGTATGCTCCTAATCTCCTTGTACAGGATGTATCAAAGCCAGACTACAATGCTCAGTGCACTTGGTGTTGTTTCTGCAAAAGCTATTGTACTAGCAGAATAGAGAATGAGATATGGCCAGACCTAGGCTGAAATAAGTGTTGTGATGTTTATAGAAATAATTACCAGTATACTGTAATATGGGAATGCAAGAACATGACGAATAACTACCTTTCAAGAACTTCAGTGACGTTTTAAAAATACTAAAATAGGGTGTTTCCATCTTCTGCCACAAACTAGTTGTATTTTTCCACTTCACTTTATTTATCTAACTGCTAATGCTTACCAGAATTCGATTCTACGGGCAAAACATACAACCAACTTAGAGAATGTGTGCAGAGCTGTAGCTGAGACCAGTGGTTCTCAGACAGCTTATCAACCCTTAAAATGAACACGACAGTGTATATCTGGGAAATTAACGCAAGTTCATCTCAGCGTTAACACAAAAAAGAACAAAAGTGACTTTAAATGAACCATTTTCAAAGTCAACTCTGACTGTAAATGAGCCACATGGAACAGCCACTTTGCTACATGCATTACTTGTCTTCAACCGGGGATACCTCCTACATAACCTTATCCCCCTCCATGTAACACACCTATGCTTTTTTGTGTGACCCCATTTCTTTAAATCCCAACAACCACAGTGGAGAGTGTGAACTTAGTCTGACCTACGGACCCACAACAGTCACACCAATGTGAAACTCAGTAAAATAGAATCACCCCAATTGCGCTTCTCATTTTGTTTAATTTGAAGGGGGCAATTACATCCTTTATTTAATCACCAGAAAAAGCATGAATTTGATTTAAAAATAAAATCACTGAATTTCGTTCTTATCCTCATAATCATCTCATCACCTTTCACATTTATCTTAAAACTGGGCAGAAAGTCCTCACGTTTGGGTGTCTGGTCAGTTTACTACCAAGCAGCTGAGCACAAAGTAGTTAGAAATTCCTTCCACAGATCAACATTAAAATGCTACTTGCACATATGGAATGTTCTTAAAACAGCTGCTGTGTATAAAGAGTTATTTTTTGCTTAAATTGATATTTATTCCAGTGGTTCCTAATCTGTGGACTGGGATCTGTACAATAAGTCTTAAGATAAACTTTAATGGTCACAAGAAGCTACTGTCGTAAAAGGTAAAAAAAAAAAAAAAAAAAGTTTCCTCGACTGAATTATTGGATAGTCTTTATCAATTCAAACTTGTATAATCTAATTCAGAATTCCAAAATGCATATTTATTGGAGGTCAGGCTTTGATTCATATGCTCGTCAACAAGGAAACAGTGAATATGGGTCAAAGACAGACGTTTTATATGAAGGGAACGTCTCTGAACTGTATGTATAATTGTTCATTCATTTGACAAAACAAAAACCTGAGTAACTAATTTAGTTACTTTTTCATTACACTGTATTTGTATTTATTCATTTTGAATCTCAAAACAAAGCTCTAATTCCAGCTACAGGAGAGGGAGGAGGACAGTGTCACTTCACTTTATAGTGAATTCAGATACCTATTTAACTGGAGCAAGTCAGATATTGGTATCCATGTCCACTGCATGCACACTGATCTTGGGCCGTGCAAGTAAAAACCTGTTAATTTGGTGGAAATTCCCCTTTCTGCTGTGGTCCTTGACCCCTGACCTGGTTTCCTCTGTCAGCTGAGGCGCACAGACAGGACCCTGCAGCTCTCAGGGTGTCATAAACCCAGCAGGAAGGTGTGCACTGCACCCCATTCACAACGATGGAAACACAACTGATCCGATAAGCCATAGCGATCTATCCTCCAAGCACGGAGCTGCCCTGTTGTTTACCGCATCAGCAAAGGGAAGGAGCAATTTGGCAACGACAACAAAGTGAGCCATCCGAGGCACAGGAGAGGTTTAATTGAAGGGGTGCTGGAGTTTTTTGGGACAATGAGGTATCGTAAAACCTTAAGCACGGAGATAAATTGCGGTGGGAACAAAGTGTTGAGAGGGATGAGCTGTAAATCTGTTACCAGCTGAGTGCTGCAAATAGGATTTGTGTGTGTGTGTGTGTGTGTTAAAAGGCGCAATCGTCAGGATTTCAGAGAAATTAGGGAGTGTCGCTCCTCACTCAGGGAACTAAAAGTACTGAGAACCTGTTACTTGTTACTTTTACTCTGATGTATTAGCTTGAAAACGCACATGTTACTTAAAAGAATGCTTCCACCTGTGCCAGAACAACTCCACATCCAACAACCTGAAGTCAAAAGCTGTCTTGCTGCAGCGTTCTCTGCTTTTATCAACTTCAAACCACATGGAAAAGTCAAATGTGCTTGTGCAATAGATAGGAAGCAATTACGCAGGGCGTGTTATTACCCAAAGAAAGGCAATTTCATGCTTTTAGCTCAACAGTTTTTTGCAACTTCCAGTAAGTGAGATTTTCAGTGGACAAAAATGCTAATTTCCCTGCCAGGGTGAGGATAATTCACACATGATTGGTCCGCGCAGATTAATAAAAACTTCAGTGTAAGTCCCTGATTCATTCCTCAAACCTCGTCATGGTTTTCCGTCCCTGTGTTGCTCAGAGAACAGCGAGAAATATGTCTCTCATATCTATTTAGTCCAAGCAAAACAGACAGGCCTGTCTGCAGCTTGGATTCAAAATATAGGCTCCTAAAACATGCCATCACCTAGCGTCCACTCTCAGTCAAGTCAAAACTAGCCTAATGTAATCAGGAGGACAGTCTTATCTTTCGTTGGTGGATAAAACACATCATGATTAAAGCTTGGCTGCATATTTTCTTTTTCCCCAAGACAAGACATTAAGTCATGTTTGGCCTCAGCTGCTGTACAATGTATTTATTTTTGCAGTTTTCTCCTCAGACCAAAACTGAATTCTTTCGGCCTGCTGGAAAAAGCAACAAACAAATGTTTCGCCTTGCTGGTGATACAAGCGGTGATGCTATCTCATGTCTGGCTGTGCATTAGTTGTTTACCCGCCGCAATCAGCTCTTTCTGAAGTAACGGCGAGGTTTCTTACATTCCACACGAGGTCACTCCCTTGTGGGGTCAACAACATAAGCAGCACAATGTCTCATCCTCAGCCCAACACTAAATCTGTCTGTGTATCCTCACATGTCAGCTGGTTAGGGGACTTATGACAAGCAAGCAAAACAACATCTGTCTTCATCTGAGATGAAACAAGCCAATAATGTGCCCCTCTTGTCTTGGCAAAGCAGGATCCAGACTGAAAAAAAGGCGAGTTCCATCACCACAGCATAAACACTAAAGCAATTCGTTAAACAAATGTAACTTTAAACTTTTCCCTGAGAACTGGAAGAAAGTCTGTTTCTAATGTGCATCCAGCTTAAGTCTGCTCGGCATGGCACCTGGAATTTAAGCTGACACAAGTTTTGGTTCAGTGAATAAAACATGAAAGCCTAACATCTTACATCTTGTGTGCAACATGCACGTATTATTGTTGGAAGTCCTCATAAATACAATTCAACTGATGTTTGTGTTTTTAATTAAATCCAAGGTTACTAATGTCCTTTTTAAGCGCGTACAGCTCATACTGGATTGCTCAGACAAGACTTCCAAATTTCCACAACTAAAACAAGTTGCCTTAACAGCTTAGTACGTCTCTTCCTCTCTCGTTTGTTCATATTGTTTTCAGTCTGGTTTCAATTCCTGTTAGATTTAAGGCACTCTAATGAAAACAATATTTAAACTGGTTACACAATATTTTCTCAAATTTAAATTCATCTCTGAAATTTAGAAACAAGACCTGACTTCTTTGAAAATCTCCTCAAATTGCCTTTCAGAAAAATGGCTCTCTAGATTTGTTAATATTCCAAAAGAATCCAGTTCCACCTAAAACTTTCCAACATGACTGTGAAACTCATAAGCCCTTCTCAGCATAGATGATATGCTTTCAAAAACGTGTGGCTGCTTCTCTCAAAATACGGCTGTCAAAACCAGACTTGATAAAACATAAAGGCAGCTTCTGACATGTCACGTTTCAGGGCAAAAACATTTCACCTGACAAACTATTCATGAAAAAATGAAAAATGTTGAAACGATATTTTCAAACCACAAAATAAAGTTCAAACAAATAAGAACTAGTGACACACAATGTTTGAAAGAATTCAAATGCAACACACATGGTCCAGTCCCGCACCACACAGGAGATTCAATGAGACGGTCAGTCACGACACCTACAATGCTGCATTTAAATGCCAAACTAACATAACGTCAGCATATTTTAAAGTTTGAGAACCGCCTGACCTGTTTTCATCTGTGGTGTGAATTCAAAATGCCTCCACACATCCCAGTGAGCACCAAATGGGTTTTATCTTCGATTTCTAGTTGAAAACTGAACGATATTCCCTCTAAAACCTCTTTTCTCTCCCTTAAAACTATCCAAATGCATCAAGCCACACAACACAAATTTATTAAACCCTTTTGACGTCTTCAGTAGTAGCCTGAAAGTGATATTGATTATTGGAATTTCTCCAAAGTCCCATTACACTGGTAGGTAAAGTCTGGTCTACACGAAGACGTACATTTCAAGCATTTAATATTCAATAATAAAATGTCATAGAGATGGAACTATGTACGCGGTGTGCTGCCAACGAGAAGCTTCACAGACGTCGAAATGGAAACATACGTCCATGTGAATTAGAACTTGCACTTACTGCTGTAAAGTGCATGTGCAAGTACTTAGGGATCACCACGTCAACTGCTCCAACAGTAGAACATGCCCTCTGTCCTTTCAGTATAAGCAGCGCAAGTCTTTTGCTTCCTTGCAGCAGGCAGTTAGCTGTGGAGCCCTGGGCGTGGGCACAGGTCCCACTTGCACCATTGCTTTTCTTGTTGGTCCACTCTCTGTTTTTGTTGTTGTTAACAGTTAAATAGTGGAATAATGTCTTTTCATCAGTGACCACAGTTACTTTTTAAACATCATTTCAACTGACTCACGCATCACTTCTCACATGTAGGTGTCGTTGATCATTCGTTAAGCAGAACTCACTACTTTTAAACATGTTAGCGAAGATGGTGAAAAGAATTGCTTTTTAAAAATTTTTTTGTAAAGTGTAAATTTGGCTTGTTTATATCAACTGCTTTAGAGCAAATAAACCAGGCCGTGTAGTGTTGTCAGAAGGTGGCGCTGTAGACTACATTACAGATGGACAAACAGACCACCAAAAAACACAAACTTTGACCATCTACAATAAAAAAAGGAGTGAAATCTAGTTTTCAATTGTGCAAGTTGTTATTCTTCTTTATTGGATATGATTATTGCTATGCAGAAGCAAAGACGACAAAAGACATGGATCAGTAATAATAAGAGCTATGTCGGACCTTTTCTAAGGCCATTAACTATTTTTTGAAGAAAAAACACCTCAATCAAGCCTCTTTTTTTTGTTGTTGTTTTTTGAGAATTTGAGAAAGTTTTTCAATATCTGTGTTTTTAAAAAACAATAATTGAAAATGCACATAAAAATATGTTATGGAAACACAGCTAATGTCCGTAAAAGTATAAGAAAAGGATCTTTATCTTATTCCATCAGAAAACATTTTTATTTGGAATAGATATTCTTTAGAGATTTTCACTGAGGAAGACGTAATGTGGACGGCACCCTGTGTGCAGAAGGCATTCTGTAAAACAGTCAGCCGCAGCCAGACAGCAGAACAAACATCCCGTTTTACTGCAGCAAAGACCTGCCACGTAAAGACTTTAATGACCCCCAATTCATTAGTCACAGAACATCATCCTACACCAAAGTAGACAGGTCTGCTGCGTCTGTCCAAGAGATAAAACCTCACATTAAATTGAATTACCAAATATGACCAAGTATGGCCAGACACAGAGAGCACTTCAGCAAAGAAAAATAAATAAGGTTGGAATACTTTGTTAGCAATTTATAGGATGTTTTACAGTCTAAAGCTGGAAGATAAAATAGATGCAGACTGTCCTTTTGATTTCAGGGAGCACTGTTGTGCATGTCTAGGCATATCCGACTGTGTATAGTCGGTGTTGTGGAGATAATGGGAGGATGCTTACTGAACTCGCTGGCACACATGTGCTCCAGTATGGCGTCTGTTTTCATTTCATTGTCACATGGAGGGCAGATGGGAGAGTAACCTGTGGAGACCAAAAAAAAACAACAATGAGACATGGTTCGGAAATGAACGGAAAGGAGGCTAATCTCAAATGCAAGACACCAGCAATGAGTCAGTCATGGAGCTTTACATGGGAAATTATAGCCACCCATTTAGGAAAGAATCAAGATGGAAAAACTGAAAATGCCCTTAGATCACAATTTTATATGATTTATCCTACAAATTTCTCCACACCAGACATCTCTCTGTATGCAGAGCTCCTGACTAGCGTCTGCTGTCAGTCGCCTTTTCTCTTGGGTTTCGTACACTCTGATGACCTGACCTCAGTGAGGAATGTCTTCAGCTTTTACAGCCTGCTGTAACTAAGAGCTGCAGTAAACGCTCTTCCTTACTTTCTTCTGAATTGACACACTTTTTCAAAACGAATCCGCTCAACAACTATGTATACGCTGATAAATGCAAAAGAAAAAAAAGAGTTAGAACTATGGAAGGAATAAATGGTAATGATATTCAATCCAGGCTTAAAGGAATGCTCTGACATTCCAAAATAAAAAAGGTAATAATTGTCAGCTCAAAGAAAAGAACCCAGCAAAGAGCCAAAATGTATTTTTGCCAAAAAGTAATTCAGTCTAGAGGCATATCTGCAAACGCTTTACCAACACAATTTTTCAATTTTTTCTAATACCACAAATGATTGCTTCATGCCAAACAGCTGAACTTACTTTCCAAACAAACTTGGAGCAGAAATGTGATCGCAGGGTCCTGCAGCATTTAATTCAAACCGATCGCACTTCATCGTGGATCTGGATTGATCGCGCAGTGAGGGGCATGAAAAGGGAAAACTAATAGCTTTCCCTACCTTGCCAGTTGTCCATTACATGTGTTTAACGAAACCTTGTGAAAGTAACACATAGGTGTGAAGAGCTTGTGAAAACAGACACTGTTTACAGAGTCGCCGGGTGCCTTTGCCTATTTAAGCCCAGTTCTCCTTTAAATCAATTATCACCAGCCTGTATTCAGTAGTAGTGTGGTGAGCACTGTTAGCTGACCTCTATTAACAATCATTAACGAGGACGGCTGGGAAGATTAGCCTGCTTTTGTTTGTCAAACCTCAACCTCACATCGAATATGGAGCTGTTCCAGGAGAACAGTAAGGGCAGAAAGCAAACCTCTGAATGGTTCCGCTTCAGCAGGCCTGTGAGAAAGAACTGGCTTTATGTATCGGTAGCACTGACAAATGATAGCAGGTGACGTCTGGAGAGCACCGAGCTCTGTGTGGTCCCCTCTTACCCTGAAAAAGGAGTCTTTTTCAGAAAAATGGGCCTCCGTCCATACCACCGTGTCCGTCAGTAACACCCACCCCCTCCACACACACACACGGGATATGTCCCCCCTACAGATACAGTGGGCCCTGTGTAATTGCTGGAAGATCCACAGTCCTCCCATTTATGACCAACGTGTTCAGAGAAAATGTCTTCACGTGGTGTATTTACAGCTTCAGATTGAAATATAAGTAAGCTGATGATGTGATGATGGAAATCCCCCTCTATTTTATGGTTAAAGTGAATGAGGTGGTTGTACGGCTCGCCACGGTGACCGGCGGGGCACCGAACTCTCAAACCAAAACTATTCTGAATCAGCCCGAACTTTATCTTCAGTGGATTTATATTTTGTGTGCGTGCGTTCAGGGGTTTCTCTGGCATTTGTCAGCCTGGCTCATAGCGATTAGCGCCGCAAGAGCATTTTTCACGGATGCTCCATGAGGTGTCTGCTGCATCAGGGGAATCTGCAGCACAGGAGCCATCCATGATAGATGATAGGAAGGACAATATCTTAGAGAGATTTGTTTGCAAACCATCTCATGACTGGATTTTAGTTCTCACAGGTAAGATGGCGTGTTTTTTTAGATTTCTGTCTTTCCTCAGATATAATCCATTTGTCAGACAATAGGAATTAATAGATGCAGGTATTCGCCTTTTCGCTGCTGGACTTCCTCCCAGCATTGTCCTCCAACTCAGCAAACACCTTGAAATAAATGACTACCATCTGTTAGAGCTTTTCCAAAATTACAACATCACTGCAAGTCAATAGCAAGCAACTTCATATTAAAGCCAAAGTTTACACAGCAGATTATGAAGTGAAAAGAAAATATCACCGCGTAAGACTTTCTTTAAAGAGCAAGAGGGCGAGCTGTTAAAATGGGATCAAATCCAGGTTATCACGGCAGAAATTTCTCCCCCCAAAAGGTTGTATTTGGTTTGTTTGTGCTGGGATTTGCATCTGCAAACACACCTTCACCCCTGAAACAACATTCTCAAGCCCCTTTAACTGCACGGGTGTCGACTTTTACACAGCAGCAAAAGTGCTGGCTGTTTGTTTTCTCAGTCAGGTAGTTAGTCTGAGTTAATTCTCTGTTATTAAGAAATCCTGAATCGCAGCATTGTAGCTGATCCAAAGAAAAATGATTTAAAAGTTATCTATCTGTTTAATTTATCTTTGTACATTCATCAAGTAACAGTGTCAAATATAAACTGTTTCCAGCTCCTCAAATGAAATGATTTGCAGCTTTCTTCTGTTTTATATTACTGTAAATTACATTTTGTGACTTTTGGACTGGTGATAACAAACTATTTCAGAGCTTCACCGCAGCTATACTGAGGTCATGCTGTGCATATTTTTTCAAGAAATGTTAGGGGGGTGGGGGAGTGGGGTGGGGGGGTTAGAAAAATGTAGGGAATTTTACATTCTAAAATGATTTGCACATGACGGTTATTTTTATCACATGCAATATTTCTTACGCTTTCATATTTAAATTGGACAACTTTTAATACCTCATCATGTGGAGAATGAGTGAAAACATTTCAACTTAATACTAGGAATATTAGGTGAGATTACAAAAAATATAAAACAGCTTTTTTAATAATAAAAAACATATTTTAATGACAGGTCTGCTCTTTTCCTTTCTTGTTGTTTTAGAGAAATGGGTTTGTGGGTTATTGCAGTGCTTGGGCTCATGACCTCAATTTCTATGTGATTCCAGTTAAGCCCTGGGCTTTAGCAATTACTGTTAGTTATTTCTACACTTTTTAAAAATTTATTTTGGGGCATTTTATAGACCAGAATCCAAATAGGAAAAATATGCAAAACTTTCCTTTTATAATCAGCAGATGAATCAATTCTAGTCCCAACAACAGTCCACAAATAAATCCCTACTTTCATGAGGCTACCAGGTATTGAGCTGCACTTCCACCAAACTGTGCCCTGACCTGGCTGGATAACCGCAGGTGCGTAACCGCGTGCGTGTGGACGCGCAGTGACTGACCTGTGGGCTTGGTGGCCTCGGTGGCGTTGGGCTGCGTCATGGCAATGCACACGTCGTCTTGGGGGAACTTGTCACAGGTGAGCATCTCCGGCCAGGGGAAGCCGAACGCCCCCATGATCGGAGTGCAGCCGTCCCGCACGGCCTCGCACAGCCAGCGGCACGGGAAGATGGGCCGCTCCAGGCACACGGGCGCAAAGAGCGAACAGAGGAAGACCTGCGTGCCCGGGTGGCAGTTCTTGTGCACCAGGGGCACCCAGCTGCTGGCCTGCTGCTTCACCTCGGCCATGGTTTCGTGCTCCAGCAGGTTGGGCAGCAGCATCTGGTTGTAGCCCACGTTGTGACAGAGCCGCAGGTCGTCCGGGATGTCCACGCACTGGGGAGGCTTGCCGTAGCTGCGGCCGCCGTTGTACACGTCCGACTTCCAGCTCAGGTACTCGTACTCTGACGCCGTGCACGCTGACATGAGCGCCAGTGTCACAGCCAGACGGATCATCCTCCAGAAAGATTCAGAAGTAGACCTCATGTTGTTGTTTTGTTCTCTCTCTCTCTTTGCAACAATAAAAATGAATGCAACCCACAGTGCGCCTCGACACTCACTTCATGAAGAAATTCAAAGTGTGAAGAGTGCAGGAAAAGGGCAGAGCGCTGCTGTAAAGTCCACAGTGTGAGTCTCCTCTGGCTGCAGCCCCGCCGCGCTCCTCTGGCTCTGCTGCGTCTGCTGTGTCTCCTGCGAGAGTTTGGGGAGGTAAAGTGCTCTGCCTGCGCCACGGCTTGGAAACAAGAGGGGATTGTAAAGTGCGCTCCGGCCAATCGGAGTGCGTCTGCGCCTTTTGGCACTCTGCTGTCAGTCAAAGCGCTTAATTACCCTGTGTGTAAAAAACTCTCCAGGAGCCTCCCTTCCACTCTCTTTTACTCCCCTGCTTGCGCTTCCGTTGTCAGTGCAAAAAATAAATAAATAAATGAATAAAAAAAAAATAACAGAAACGTGGATATGTGAACTGTAACTCCTGGATTGTGGTTTATGTATAACTTTTGTCCACATTCTTGTGCAGAAGAATGTTGGTAGCATAGACTGTTCAATGTGTTTTCATTCCAGTTTCCTGAGAGTTCCCAAATTCTAATGTCATTTGTATTAAGTATCTCTCCTCGGTGAGCTCTCATTCTTACTGTTGCATTCAAGTCCCAGAACTGAGCAGCAATTTCTCTAAAAAAAAAAAAAAACCCAGACATATCTACTGTAGCTATCTGCATGAAGTGTTTCATCTTCTGCACTCTAAAGATGTCGAAAAGTTGCAGTTGTGACTAAATATCCAAGCTCTATTTGTACAAAATAGGCATGTAATTTTTTAAAAGGTCATAAAATGTCTCTTGGCTTTGTTTGAATTAGCAAAAAAAAAAAAAAAAGTATGTAAAGGAGTGAATAAACTTCCTTTTCATCTTGCATCTGGAGGTTTCAAGTGTCTTTGAGGCTTCTGCATTTACCTTAAGGTTGTTCTGAATCTTACTTTGTGATTCAAATGTAATGTCAAGAGGCACAAACCATTTCTGGGGCTTTCTTTTCTTGTTGCACAGTGAGGCCTTGAGGATCCAGAAAATAAGCCTCTGGAATAAAATGAGGGAAAAGTGTTTCTCCTGTATTAAGGTGGCTATTCCTACAGGACAAAAGTGTGAGGTACCTACTAATTTACATCTGACAAGCGTTCTTCAGGAGTTCTTGGGTACATTATCTTATCAAAAGGGGGTTGGGGATCTAATAGAGTTCTGTTTGTGCTTGCTGGACAAGCAGCCATTGGGGAAGTGCTTCTTTATCCAACCTAATTAAACACTACAGGCTAAAGTCAATTTGCTCATCCCCAAGTGTCCATCTCCTCCTGGCCTTGCCCCGTTTCATGATAAGGTCAAAGGTGTGAAATCCCTCTATTTAAATGGAGACCAATTTGCATTCCATTGTGTTGTTAACAGTCCTTGTAGAGCAAGAGGGGGGAGAGCAAAGCACTTAATTTGATTTTAAGTGTGGATGCAGCAAACACAGACCTCTTAAAGTAACAGCGTAGCTTAACTTATTTATCAAATCAATGCGTTTTACAGCTGTCTCCGCTGCAGAGACACCGCTCAACTCACCTAGACATTTTCTCCTTCTTCTTGAACGGAGGCCAGAGGAAAAACATTCTGCAACAGCATGCGGAATGTTTAATGCATTATGCTGTATGGATGGATGGTGACAGATGACACCATAATCAAAAAAATGGCTATAATTTACTGGGTGCAAAAGTTGAAATGAAAAATAAAAATGTCAGAAAAAAGCTACAAATCATTTTTGAGTTATAATCAAATCAGAATCGAAAACTCAACCTCAGATTGCTCATCAGTTAAATTGTCCATTAACTTAGACCTCTGCACAGCAATCTGCATGCCAGAGAGGTGATGTGTGTCGAAAAGAAGGCCAAATCATTCTCTAAAGCACTTTAAAGATGACACCTCTGTTAACATTTCAAATTAACGGTGATGGTTTAACAAGGGTGGCTGTGTTTGTGGCGATGCTACACAGACTACTTTATGGGCTGATGGCATCCAACAACAGTTTGTGCATAAATGGTTGCTAAAGCAAAGAAGCAAGAATTTAGGAGACAGCAGAGTTTTGTTTTTTTTTCCCTCCAGACAAGACCTGGTTTTGCTCAAATGCATGAGGAAGCCTTCTATCCAGAGTGATAGTTCTGCTACAAACCACCAGCGGGACAGAGAACAGCCAAAACCTCAGCGAAGACAAAGAAATGCAGGGAGGCAGAGAGGTTTACATTTACTTTCTGCATGAGTGTACAGAAGAAAAAAAAGACTGCAAACAAAAGCAGATATGAGCATTTGAGCGTGGAGGTGACTGCTATTACTACCACATTCACTTTCTAAACTTTGCTGCTTTAACAGCGTGTCACTAACAATAGAGACTAAATATTTGGACTTTGAAGCCTTTGCAAGGACGGACTTTCCCAACGACGGCCGATCCATCTATATTCAACAGCGTTTGAAGTCACAATCTGGCGTAGCTGTGCATGAATTGCCATGAAAGGGCATTTTTGCCCTGGCAGAACAAACATGTATGTCATTAAGCATCTGTCATCAGTGAAGGCCGACTAAGCACTGGATCCACTCCAGAGCACGACTTCAGCCGTACGCCGACAAGGTGTACGTGCATGAAGGAAGCGAGAAAGCTCTAATATAACTACTGTCTGGTAAAATATAGACCCGGACCTGCATTTTGTCAGTTAACACCAGGAGTATGCAGAGCTATGAATAGTGTTGTGTGGTACTGTTTTGTCTTGAATCTGACTAAAAAATCACTGTGCAAATAAATATGCATGGAATCAAAGTTTCAAAAGTTTGAGTGCTTGTCATGCAGAAAACTATGAATGACATGATTGATTTAGCTGTTGTAGATTTTGGAAATGGGCCTAGATTCATCAACTTTATAATGACACAGTCTGGTGTGGTGGTTCAATGCCCTCAGAAGGGAGTGGGATGGGTTAAGTATAAATTTAGTTGTGAGGGAATTATCGCTTTGTTTTAAACAAACATGCATGTGTCTAGGTGAACCTAAAACTCATTTGAAACACAAGGGGCACAAACTACACACTTCTGATCTCGTCACTCCCCACAGGGAAACATCAAGCGCCGCACAACAGGGAGTGGGGAGTGATGATAAGTTCTCCTTAGGGGAACATACACTCAGAGCCTGCAGGTTTTTACCACCCCAGTGGGAGCCTGGGGTGAAGATGGGGAAATGCTCAACCCTGTCTCCCAAAAATTACGTTCCTATACAACTGAACTCTTCATGAATTCCTATTTACACTTTGAAAAAACATGTTTTCTCCCCGACGGCCAAAAGTGCAATGTAGTAGGAAAGAGTTCCAGTTTGAAGGAGCCACAAAGTCCATATACGGCTGCAGGATAGTGGGATAAGTCAGCAGCTGGAATTAAGCTGTGCCGGATCATTATTCTTCAAGTTTTGTTTTTACTCATTGTTTAATGTCGGTTTTCAGTCGCTGTTTGGTTAGCTTTAGGCACCAAAACTATGCGGTTAGGGTTTGGGAAAGATCAAGCTTGGTTGACACTTTCACAATGATAACTACTTGTAGAAGCTCGGTTAAGTTTATGCACCAAAATTACTTGGTTTGGTTTCGAAAAATGGCACAGTTTGGGTAAAATACAACCCTTTCACAACATGTCTGAAGCTTTATTTCTATTTTCTGGGTTACCAGTATGATGAGTTCTGCCCCATCAAAGATAGGATTGGTTGGCTGAAATAGAGCAGCAGTAAAGCAACAAATAATATAAACAAACTGTTTTTGTCTTTTGTTTTCCACACAATCATCTTCCTCCTCAAAGCCTAGTGGTTACATTACCCACAATGCAACTCATTTGCCACAGCAATTCAGATTTGCTATGCTATTAGCAGCTAATGTAGCCTGCAGCCTTAAGCAGAGATGAGTCGTAGGTCTGGTTAGCTCACTTCTTTGTAACTCAACTTTCTCAGACATTTGCATTTTCAAGCTTGTACTCTTCAGACTCAACCAATGTAGGGACACAGGTGTGTCAGAAAAGTTTCAGGACTGGTGTCACAAAAGATGTATTTCAAATCCGAACTACAAACTACAAGTTTTCCCCTTCAAAGTAATCTCCCTGGAGTCTAACACACTTTCCCAGCCTTCACTGCCATGCACTCCTGGAAGGATTCTTTCAGGATCCTCCTCAGCTCCATCGTTACAGCCATCTTAATGTCATCCATGTCTTCAAAACAGGTCCCCTTGATGACCCCCTTGAGCCTGGGGAAGAGGAAGAAATCCCACGTAGCCAGGTGGGGTGAGTAGGGAGGTTGCTCCAACACAGAGATATTCTTCTCAGCCAGGAAATGTCGGATGCTCAGGGCATTGTGAGCAGCTGTGTCGTCATGGTGAAGCAGCCACGACTTGTCCTACACCAACACTCGCCTCTTCTCGTGCACTGAATGAAGCAAATGCCGCAGGATCTCTTTGTAGACGTGCTGGTTGATCATCTGAAGGGGAAAACTGGTGGTTTGTAGTTTGGATTTGAAATATATCTTTTGTGACACCAGTCCTGGAACTTTTCTGACAACTCCTCATAAGACTTCACATTTTTCACGTAGTATACTTGAAAACACACTTTGATGCATAAAATTGCTGGAGTTCACCATAGTCCTAGAACAAATTCAGCAATAATTAGATTTTTGACCTCTTAACATGGATGTTGCAGCTACTACATTATTATAGACAATGCTCTGGTATCCTGAAACTTCTTGTTAACGTGTATTCAGTATTTCACATCACAAAGACAAAGGAAACAATAGGGCATACATTTGTTTAAAATATATAAATATATATATACATGCTACATGACTTCTTTGTCCACATGTTTTTTTCATTTGTCCCACAGTGGAGCAAAGCGCTGATGTGTGGGTGGTCAACGAGCTTGTTGGATGACAGTGTTGGAACGTGGCTGAACACTGAACATGGTCATCGGCTGTCAACAGCCAATTAGATATGCGTGCCTTTTGTGCTTTTTGTTGTTCTCTTGATGTAGTTTTATGAGTAATATCCCCAGATGGCCAGTGCAAACAAGTTGATTACAGCTATTTAAAACTTACCGGATCTCCAGAACGTTTATGTAAAGAAAAGAATTTATGTAAGTCTCAAAAAAAAAGGTTGATAAGGGTGTATTTGTAGTAATCACTCAAGCCATTTTATGAAATTGCTAGGTTGTTCTCTTTATTAAACGGCACTCCACCCGCTGAGAAAGAAACCACAATGCTGTCATCAGGGTCTTCTGGGGTTGAATGTGGATACCACAGTTTAGTGAAGTTTTGTAACTGTACTAATGACTCTCATTTATCACTAATCCAATACATTTTATTCATGCATACAGTGAAATCTATAAACATGACATTCTGAATTTCAGCTTAAGGTGACTGTTCATCGTTTAGCATATGACTTAGACTAGTCACAGCTAACAAGATAGATTTGGCTAAACCTAATTTTTCCTGTTTTGTTAAAACACTGTCGTTTTTGTCACCTGCAGTGTCTTCATGTAGGCTACCACATAAATAAGACAAATACTCCTAAACTGTACTTCAGAGTGTAGGGAGTAGAAAAACTAGGTCTTTCTGAAAGCTAGCTAGCTAAAAGTTAACCACAATAGCTTAGCAGAGCAGTCTGGCTAAGATCATTTTGTGTTGTTAAGATGCCTTTAAATTACATGAACTGTTTGACAAAATGTTGCAAAAAAAATATTCTCGCATAGCTTGGTGTCAACCATTATTCATTGAACTAGTTTTTAACATGTTATGCTAGCGAAGATGATGACAAAAATCACAAAAAGTTTTAAAAAAAGGTTTGAAATAGGCTTGTTTCTGATGACTGTGTTGAAGCAGATAAACCAGAATGCATAATATTGTTAGAAGATGGTCGTATCGGTTGTGTCATTAATAAGATGGTTTAGCAAATGTAACTAGCCTAGTTACAGGAAAACACATGTTTTACTTAATGAGGCAAAGCAAAAGGAACATAGATCCAAAGAGAACTGTGTCAGTCAGTGGTTGCATTACATGCACTTTTGTTTAAGATGATCAAAAAACACTCCATCTTTTATTTCTCCTTTAACAACTATTTGTGACTTTGTGAAAAACATAGAATATTCAGGAGTCAATGCATCAACAAAGTTGTTGTCATCAGTTGAGCTGAGCAGACACTGATACATGTTGAGTGAACAGTTTATTATTTTAATCTGAATCAGAAGCTTGTGCAGTGATCAGCTCACTACCAGAAGGCTTCATCATAGCTGCTCTGTTAACAGATTTTGTCACAGCACATTGTTCCTGGTATTGCTTTAGAGCTACTACTCTCCAAAATGAAAATGAGTGATACTCTGTGAGGGAGTTTCGCAACTCGGTGAGCCACAGTGTGTGGCTGCCTGTGATGACTTGCCTGGATGCACTGCCCTCACCATGACTAATGCAAGCAATTTGTGACATTTAGATACAGACCAGGACGAGAAGAAAAGCAAGAAGAAGAAAAAACATGGCGTAGTTACTCTAGCTTAATGATGCTTCTGTGAGCTTGAAGATGGAGGCCAAAATACCTCTCATATAAGTCATACCTTGTGCTGGGGTGGCAGCATTACTGCTCAGTGGGGGGGAGTGAATGCTTATCTGGCCCACAGAGAGCCCCACTCCGAGGAAGCTCATTGTAGGTTTCAATAAGTCATGAAGCTGCATCCTACACTGTTGTGTTTTTGTTTGTTGAAAGTGAGCAGAAAAAACTGTTCTATAATTAATTTTGGGTGTACTTTTGCTCACTCCGGCAACAGATAAATAGTCACATAACCACTGCAAAATTTGGAATGGAATATAAGAGCTTTTCTTGTGGCAACGCCCCTGATTCATAAAGGATGAGTGCTCACCATAAACTTGATAAAGCACAGCGCATGCAGTGTGCTGCATGCTGCTAATACGTGCTGCTTCTTTTGCTCTCATCACATATTCACGCACATGTTTTCTGTGAGTCAGCCAGATATGACAGATTGATATGTGTGAAGGAGAAAAAAACAACCCAATAGACACATCTGTGCATTTTTTTCATGCATGTTCCACCATATATACACTGGCACGAACTGTAATTCTGAAAAACCACACTACTCAGAAAACAGATGAGGCCATCCCATTTCAAATATGTGCATCCCTCCTTCATGTTCTGAGCCAACCTTATTTTTCTGACATCCGCAACAGTTATGAAACTGGATCAATGAAATGGTTTCATCATGCTTAAATTTGTGCTTTCCAACCTGCTCGCCAAAAATCCAGGTGAAACCTATCATGAATAATCATGCTGAAAGACAGTGAATATAAAAATCTGGGACATCAATGTGAAGAAAGTGCTGCAGCTGTGTGCATGTGGGCAGGAAAGGAGGACTTCAGCTAAAAGTCATCCATCTGTGTATAATTACATGGACTTGATTTCAGCCCGAGTAATGCTCCATTCATCATTATAATTAATGGTATTAATTTACAATTGTGCAATTATCCTCCACTCACTCAGTGTGAGGCTTAATCAGCCAAACTTACAAAAGTTTAAAGCTGCACTTGGCAACTTTTGCACTTTTGGGGATCCAACTAAAAGGAAACAGTCCGGAAAACTAATCATCCACATCCAGGTGTCATCAGTTGCCACATCACATTCTGGCCTATCTGTGATTACTTTGGACAACGACATGATGCAAGTCCGTCACCAGGCTTGCAGTACCAGGTAGTTTAGGGATGTGTGAATGATTTCACATGTGGAGGAGTGTTATTTGTTAGCCTCTACTTATTGATGGATACTTATTCTGACAAAGTTTCATTAGGCTACATGGAGTTAATTTGTTGGTGACAGTCAATGTTCCTACATTCACATGTTCTTGCAAAGAAACAAGTCTTGTGTCCTTCTAATGCTTGAGTCCTTTACCAGAGGCCTGGAAGTTTGACGGTTCTGTGCAGTATTATAGTTGTTTCAAAGACTGCTCTTACCTTGAGGGAGCACTGCAAAGATGGAAAGTTGCTAAAAAGGGCCCTGCAAAGCACTGCTGTTGGACAGAGACCTCTTGGAGTCACTCTACAGTGCCTCCAATGCTCTGATTACCACTGGGACCATTGTGGATTTGACCTTCCACAACTGTTCCAGTTGTTCCTTCCACCCTTGATATTTATAGTTCTTCTCATGCTCTTTCTTCCTGATGTTAATGTCAAATTGACGTTCTCAGCCACTTTTGATGGTGTGCCCCATCTGGACTTGGGGACTTCTCACCCATACTAAGGACAGGTATTCTTGTACACTATCCCAGGCACTTTGTTATACCTCTCAGTGCACACTGTCTCCACTTGTAACATACACACTGACTACTTGCTGGACTACCTCACGTCATCCTTGCACAGAATGCACCTTGGGCCCTGCCTGCTGTGGTATACCACTGTATCTGTTTACCTGGTGCTTTGGGCCTCTTCTTGTGCTGCCATGATGAGACCCTCTGTGCTGTCCCTCAGACAGGCATCAAGGAAGACATCAAAAAATCCTACCAGTGGATTATATGGCCAGTTTGAATGACTGCACTGAGGCTTCTCTCTTTGGGCTTTCCATAGATGTATACGCTGTTGCTGAGGCTGCTCAGTACTACAAACCTGTACAAACTTGAAATGCATTTGAGAGAACTGGATTCAAAGATGGTGCCTATCTGGAACTTGAACTAAAAATGTTTTCTTGCTTCCAGGTTTGCTTCCACCCAAATGTTCCTACTTGACTTTGCGTTTGGAATGATGTCACAAAAATGTACTGGGAATGTTTTACAAATACAAAACCTCCATGGATTAGGAGTTATCAAAGAAAGTAAAAACTACCCTTGTTTGCAATTGAAGTTGTGGATAATTTTACTATTTATATAATTGTGGTCTATGGGAATATGGTTTTTGCCAGCAGGGGATGTTTTTGTTGCAATACAATGGAAAATTGGAAGCAAAACGGACTGGTGGTTCAGCTTTCCTAATTCTCCCATGATACAAACCTGTATACTCAACTCGACTGCTGTCGACCAGCTGTTATACAGTCCTAAACACATCCTGTATAAGTTGCAGCCCATACGCTAAAGAATACTAAGGAGACCACCTGGGAGCTTTGCAAGCTCCCAGAAACATCACTGGGCTACACAGTGATTTTAGTGGCCAAACCGTGGAACTACGAATTGCAAATACATCACATGACGCACACTGGATGGAAAAATATTTGTCACAAACCTTGTTAAATGACTCTTTATGTTATCAGAATTTGATCCATTCAGTTCATTGACATTTGGAAAGTCTCAAAGAGATGTATGATTAATTTATTTAAGCCCATTCATGTGTATGGGGAGTCAAGATGAAGCCAAACCACTTAGCCGGGTCTGAGTTGCATGCTCATGCTCTCTGCAGGCTGGGCTGAGAAGGATGCTAATGTCAGTGTTTTCATTGGGTCAGAATGGCTTCTCTAAGATGTGACTCGATAGTAAGAACAGTCCACGTACAGTAAAGGCAATGAATCTGTTTTACCTTATTTGACAGAAACCTTTGTCTTTTTTCTGTTATTTCCAGACAGTTGATAAACAAAAATGTTGTATGGATGAGGAAATTCAACTTCAATTTAAAAAAAAAATAACTTGTTTAAAGATTTTTCGGTGTATTTAGTTTAAGTTCTTATCATTTTGGAGCTGGTTCAGATGTCTTCAGGTTGACACTAAAAATTCCTCTGTGTATGAAAAATCCTGATTGTACATGGTCTGTGGGCTGAAAATGGGAAAGAACGTAGCTTGGAGATTGTTTTGTTCTAATCATCAGTGAGCAACTTTTATTTAAATGAAAGAAGCACCATTGTAATCCAGTATCCAGATCTTCTTTATACATCCATGAAGCTTCGGGGCTAGCCAGATGTGTGTAGCCAAGTGTCCCCCTCTAGTCATCCCAATCTCCAAAAAATATACATACAATAATAATTCTGAGGAAGAGTAACAATACAGAAACTCACAACCTGCAAGGTGACTGGATCGGTTGATTTGATTTGTCTCATATGAAACTTTGGAAATCTGAATCTGTTTTTTTTTTTTGAGGCGGTCATCTGTACACTGCAGTTGGAGGTGGAAGGTGGAAATGTCCAGCCATGATGTTGGCTGCTTATTTATGATTCATGATATGTCTTCCGAAAGGGATCTTTAATATTTTGTCATATTAAGTTTGCTTTACTCTCACTTGATAATACCAAACATATGCCTGAAGAGTCAACAAACTTTATTTTCTGTCAGATCGAGTTGTAAAATGAATTAAATATTCAAGAGTTTGCTTCCAAAGATTTAATGAACATCAGCTACGATATTGATTTTTAAAATGCTCCTCTCATTGAAAACTCTGTGAGTGAACTCTGCTAATGAAAAACAGTCCGTGTAGATAAAATGACTTGGTTTCCACTTGGCTTAATCTGACACTAGAGCATCTTATTACACTCTTCTTAAAGTAATTCTTTGTCATGCCTGAGTTGCTGAGAAGAAACTAGAGGCTTCTCTGTGTACAGACCGCTCAGAGAACTAGCTTGCATGTGAGGTGTAGGGGAAAAAAGTATAAATGAGTTTCTATCAATAAGCAGAGTTCAGATTAACAGTTGTAATTATATTTTACCTCTAGGAGATGCTCTAAATACAGTTGAAAAACAGTCTTTTATTTTTCTGCAAAGATGTGTACATTAGCAGGAATGTAGCACAACATGGAACTGAAAGCAGCACTCAGTTTATTTAAATGTGAAAGTGTAATTGTTGTTATTGTGTCCCTAAAATAACGGACTAATCGTGATCTGAATATTGATCTAAATAATAGTGAATAATAGTGACTGTCACAAAGTAACACAGCACATCATAAACACCAAGAACAGACACCTAAACCCTAAACAAAAAAGAAACCCCAAAGTCTTGCATTTCATTGTGATACTGGGTAAGAGTTTCTGTGATCAGTTAAAATCTCACTACTTTTACAACTTGGCAGCGCAGTGAGTGGATTTGTCAGATTGTGAGAGACGTTTGACATGCTGTTCGACAAGCAGACAAACACATTGTTTGAAGCATATTGACTCCATTACAGCCTTTTATTTCGCAGTGATGGAATGTTCTTGTGCTTGCCTGATGTGGTGACATAATTCCCAGTTGTGATGTCAGCTAGAATCAACACAATGGGTTTATTATTTTATGTTGAATTTAGCTTTCACACTCGGTTTTCCATTTTATGCGGCAACAACGGGGTCCACTTTATCTTCAAGTCTAAACATTGTGACTGAAAGGAGAGTATTTACAAGAGATGAATAGTAGCCTAGAGGTGCTTTGCTGGGCGCTTTTAGCAACTTTCCATCTTTGCAGCGCTCCCTCAAGGTAAGTGAAGGGCTTGAGCGAAAGCAGTCGAGGACCTGTCGAATGTACTGGGCTCGCTGTGCTGTAGACGCAAAAATGGGCTCTGTGGCACCTGGCTCTCACATATAGACACACACAAACAAACACAAACACACACACAGCGGCCCTGCAGGCACTCCCATGATGCATGCTGTCTGTTTGACACAAAGCAGGGCTCCCAGGGTGTTCTGGCTAACATTAACATGCATAAACATTACAATTAATGAGCCTTTGCAACAGCTCAAGTTAAATGCCCCCCACCCCGCCTTCCCAATAACAAATTTGGAGCCATTTTTCACGCGATCGATTATGTCCCCTCCCTCACCTTGAGGGAAAAGCTGCAACCGCAGTGCGCGACGATAAACAAATCCAGCTGCACTCCCCCCTCCTCCCTCACACACACACACACACACACACACACATACACACTCAAGCCTCAGCTACCAGCACTGTGCTTCCTACCCAAATAGAGACTGTGTGGGGCCTTTTCTTTTTCTCTCTCCCACTGAAGAAATGGAAACTGCCCATACTGTGACCACTGAGAATAGCCAAAACCTTTTCAAATGCAAAAAAAAAAGAAAAAAAAAGAAGAAGAAGCCAATGGATCATTACTGCTGGCTCTCCGGGTCACATGCTGCTGGCACACGATTCAAGCAAAACAATCACATGTCAGTGAAGCCACAAATGGCACTTATTAGCAAGACATTTAGACGTAGATTCAATTTAGCTTCAATCATCCAATCTGTCACTGCAGCATAATAAAACCTGATGGAGCAGAGGTAAGAGCAGCCACAGTACCGGCCTTCAAATGTGCACAGAGAAAGCAGCTGTATTCCAGCAGGTTTAAGGGCATTTTATCATGAGCTGTTGCCCATAGCTGGGCGATCCAGGCCACATGCATCATTCTTGTCTCAGAACAATCAAATGGGAATCCTTCCAATTGTTTTCCTTTTTTTCCCCCCCAAAGCGACCTCAGTGTGGGTTCAACAGGATCTCACTGCAGTTAATCAGAAAAGCATGCTTCCCCCCTCCTTATCCTCCAAACTCCTGTACTTGTATTAATGCAAACATAACTCATACTAGGTTGCACATGTTAAGTCATTTCTGGCTTACTAATTATGTGCTAAGAATGTTAAAAGCTGCAAGAAAAACATGATCAGCCAAAAAAACGTTTAATACTGGTGCAATAATCAGTGTTATCTGTTTAGATTAAAGTATTAAAGCTGCTCTAATCGATGTTCTTTTATAGTAACGACTCATGGAGTTACTGTGTGCACAGTGAAATGTGTTGCCTGTACTAATGAACCCACAAAGAATTATCACCCAATTTTGCAGTTTTCCTCAGTTCTCCATTCAAGTCACTGTTTCACTGTTGTGACTAAAAACTGTTTTCAGTTATCATTCTCTGAAGAAAACACATGTACGCTACCTGCCCCGCACCAGGATAAAGTTCACAACTTGGTAGTGAATCTATTTGGGAGCTTAAAATTGACCTCGTTCCCTCAGGAATTAGACCAAAACATGGTTCAAAGTAGAATGAATATCAGACTTTCTACATCAATGGAAACACAGTGTTGTCGACTGTGTAAAAATGCAGCTTTTTGCTAATCCATCTGCATTAACAAGACCATAAAACGATAATGTGTCAATGTCTACAGCTTGTTGCATTGGCCCAAAGTAGATCAAATGTTATTCATTGATCATTTTGGAGCCCAACAAGCTAACAGGCTAAGATGCTTAAAGTCAGCCAAACTCACAATTTACATTTTCCAATTTGTTATCACACAGGAAAACAAGAAATAATGGTCAGATTGCAGCTCATAAATAGCACGTGGTAACCTGGTAGCAGAGTGTTTGTTTTCTGTCAGAAATGTTGTAATTATCTTTCTATGTCAGCTGGTAATGTACTGCCCATGTTTTCTCAGTGAAAGAAGCAGAAACAGCTGATCAGTCATGTGAGTTAAACATTGGTTATGTCAGAACCTATTTGAAAAAGGTATTTCCATCTCTTACTATTTGCATTGTTTCTTTTACAGAAAGCCAACTCAAGTAAACAACTTTGTGAAAAAATAAATTAATTTTGGACTTTAATATGTTTGCAAAAATATGTAATGGAAATACAACTAGAGAAAAAGGTAGAGGGACCCAAAGGTTGGCAGGTTTACCCCTCTTTGATAGTTGCTGGTGCTTCAACATATGTAAAAGCTCAATTTCTGACTGAAACAGAAAGAACAAGTGAATGAAGGTTGCTTTAGCGATGACGTGCTCTTGATCAACTCAAGCTTCCCTTTAACCTAAGGAGGCCCTCTCCACCCAAGTAGCAGAGGCAGAGACGCGGTGATGACTGGAGCTATTCCCAGCCGTCCAGTTCCCAGCCCCTTCAGCACCATGGGAAAGCCAGCCAAGTGAGCGTGGGTCAGGTCAACCTTGTCTCCTCGCCTGACTGTCAAAATAACAGTACCTTCCCCTCTGGCTTCCAGCACTGTCCGTCAGAGCCGTGCTGCTGAGAGCTGTGGCACAGAGGGGTGGAAAAGCAATTAAATCAAACATGGGTGAGTAGCTGCAGGACAAATGCCTCGTCAGCGTTTCTCAGCTCCACCATAGAAAAGCTGGTGTTTTTTTCTTTTTTTCTTCTTTTTTTTTTCTTCCTCGAGGAGGGGTTTTGAAAGAAAGAGTATTGAAAGTGAAAAAGAAACCCCTCCAAAAGAGAGCTAAGACATTTTGTGTCACCGGGTGACCAATGCAGGAGTTTGCCAGAGAGACATTGGCCCAATTCAGAGGCTTTTTCTTCCCCAGTGGTAGCCTAAAACTGGGGGTCAGACACGTACTCCGACCCCTGACCCCCTGGTTCACGTCTCCTCGTAATTACCTTTGCGCATCAACCCTGTGGCCACCCCCACCCAAAGACAATGTAACAATTTGTCTTTTCAATTGTCTGTCAGTCACTCTCTTGCGGGCCTTTTCAGTGGGCGTATATGGTTTCTTTTTCCATTTGTATTTATTTATTTATCTTGCTTGGAGAGGTGGGGGGTTGTCTGGCCCCAGAAACAGGGAGTCTTTGTTTGGGCTGGTTTCACATGGATATAACCCCCACCTCCACCCCTCCACCTTCTCCTCTGCTCCCCCTGCCTTCTATCCAGCTCAGACCCCATGGATTTGTTTGGGGGCTGGAGGGTTGCTGATCTCAGGGTCATTGTACATGGCATTTCCATAACCATTGACCAATCAACGAGACGTTTCTCCTTCCCGTGGACCACTGAGGGGCTTTTTTTAGCTGCTCTCTATACTGTCTACTGTAACGCCTGTGCTCAACTTTGCCTCCAAGTTTTCCTGCAGCTTAAACAAGCTACCCAGTCGCTCCAAAGTCCCTCCTCTTTAGGTGATTTTGTTATGTAACGCAATTGGAATTACAAATTAATATAAAACATCTGATTCACAGGAAACAACAGAATGCATGATGTGCTGTGGGGCTTATACTCAGGTATGACCTACTTTCTCAGCGCTCTGGCTCTGATCAGCTGGAGAAAAGTGCCCTCATTGGATCACTCTTTAGAATTCACTGCATCATCTTTTAGGCAAATAGTGCACTTTGACCAGATAATCTTGACTCAAAGTGCAACTTGCTGGCTATTTATGAAAGTTTCAACTATAGTTAATGATCATCATAAGTACCTAATCATTTAATTTGGAGAAATCAAACTACTGGAGACTTTAGCTAAACTTTTTTTCCTTATATTTTACATTCACACATATAGATGTGTAGAAAAAGCAGGTCGTCTCTGGTCTTTAATGCTACATTCATGGACTGTCGTTACAATGGGAATAACAGAATAGCTTTCTGTTATTGCAAACAGGTGGTATTTCTGCTTTTTTTTTCTTTTTTTTTTAAGATGATTGCCGAAACTGCTAACCAGAAAGTCACACTTTTTATATAGTTAAAACTGGCCTTTTAACTGTGGAGACTGATGTAAACTACAGTTCAGAAATATAAGCATATTTGTGTTAAGTAGGAAAACTGGGGCACAGCAAAGTGGTTCATCTCAGAGAATGTGTTTCCAGACATTGTTTGTCTTTTTCAGATCCTTGTAATGGAAATATGTGATTGAAAGCTGATGGAGGCCATTGATTGCTACAATTATCCTTCGTTTTTGTTTTGTTTTATTTCAAGTTGTGTTTCCAGTGATTTTTCAGCAAATTTTTGAACAGTTGCTAAAATTCTAAAATAAGAAATGCCAATTAGGTGTTTTTCCATGAACTGCTTTGGAATAAATCAACCAGCTTGTATAATGTCTGTAGTAGGCCGCAGTATAGGTTACAGTGTGCATGGCCATAATAAAAAGAATAGCAGAGGCCAGAAATAAAAGTGCAAAAGAACAAACACATTAAACTTTGGCCTTAGAAAAATGGAGAGAAGTTTTTATCAGTTGTTTAAAGTGAAATTATTCTTTCATGTCAGCTGGTATTGGTAATGTTTCATGTTGTCCAGAGGCAAAGGAAATAAAAGAAGCAGAAACAGCTGATCGGACATGTGAATTCAATGTTTACTATGTCAAAACTTATTTGAAGAATATGTTTCTGTCTCCCATTATGTCCATTACCTCATTTTCAAAAGACAAACAGACAAAAACCACCTCAAAATTGGAAATGTTTTTCTGGATTTTTAGTTTCTATTAACTTTCTCTAATACTTCAAATGTGCAGAAAAATACATTATGGAAACAAAACTATAGTTACAAAGTTCTACTTGTAAGTATCTTTGAAAATTAGAAATAATGATAAAGTTTTGTCTTTCTTCACTCCAAAAATATGTTCTCCAGTACTTTAAAAATGCAATACAAGCTGTACCTCACCAATGTAACATTAGAACCAATTTTTTTTTGCCTGATTTTATATGCAGTATATGACAAGTAAACAAATTTAAGCTCGATGTGAAAGATGTCATAATGTATTTTTAATGTAAAGACCCAACATTTTATTGTAAGAGAAAAAAGCTTGTTATTGTACTTGTCCTTTCAATTTTTTATTTCCTTTTTCTTAAAGACAGATGGTGCTTTTAATTTACAGTATTTATCACTTTGATCACAATACAGCTGTTAACTCCATTTACAGATTTTTGAATCCTCCATAACATCACTTAGGGGTTTCATAAAAAACAGTTTAAAAGCTCAATGTGGGGGCTTCGGTCATCACCGGTTTGGCAGTGTCTGAATTCCACTTAACTCCAAGTTAGCCAAGGAGGAAGAGCATGAGTGGCAAAAAAAAAAAAAAGGCAAAAAGTCTCTGGGCGATGATGGACTGTCCTGCACTGGTGACCACCAGTTGCTCAAAGCTTAATTATGCATAATTTTAGGCTTTAATAGAATTTTAACAGGTGAGTTATATATATATATATTTAAATCACTCCCATACAGGTTTCATGGATGTCATGAACTCACTAACAGAATTGATGGACACAAATGCTTGACTCAGTAGGTTCAGGCAAAAGACAGGTTTAGGCAAAAGACAGGTTTAATGAGGGTCAGGGTTCGGTACACAGAAATTCAGTCCAACAGGCAGAAGTATCCAAGAATCGGCGGGCAGAAGCAAGGTCCAAAAAGCAGAAACAAGGTCGAGATCAAACAAGCAAAGGTATCCAAAATCGGCAGACAAGAGGCAAGGTCAAAAAGTAGAAACAAGGTCGAGATCATACAGACTGTGACTTAACTTGGATAACGCTGGTACGAGGACTGTGAAGTGCAACAAACTGGCAACAAGACAGTGAGACACACAGGGTAAAATACACGAGGTAATGAGGGTAAATGGGAAACAGGTGCAGGGAGGTAATCAGGGAGCAGGTGAGACAAGACAGGTACAGGAAGTAAAACACCCAGTGAAGTGATTTCAAAATAAAACAGGAAAGACGAGACATAATGTGCAGACATGAACAGAAGCTTGACAGATATGACAATGGATGGGAAAAATAGTTATAGAGACCATAGTCAGTTTTTTAAAAATGCTGTAATCATGTAATTTCTGCTGTAAAGTTCAACATTTTAACATGAGGACCTATAAGGACTTTTGACCTTTGGAGTCAACCTCAGATGGCCATTCAAGGAACTACAACTTCTGCACTGAATTCATTTTTCAGCCTTGGATGTTGCCACTTGGATGAAACATAAATCTGTTTTGAACAAACACAACTGTAGCCATCCACCTTATTTTAGTATTAGCTAAATCTGACAATTCTGAAAGAAAGAAAATCAAAAAAATTAAATCACTTACCCCATATTGTACCACTAGGAAGGTTTTATGTTCTTTAACCCTAACCCTGGTTTTTATGATTTGCTATATACTGAAAGGCACGTCTCCAGTAATCACATCCATTTGTTACACGGGGTGTCAGAGTGGATCATTTCGCTGCTCTATAGACAGGAGGAAAGATGATCTGATTTAATAACTCTCAATGTGCATGGCATGTAAGTAAACATCATAAACAATCCTTTGAACCCTTTGACTCATCCCTTGTAGGAAAATTTAATTGAATCATTTCTTCCAGTGTGTTCTCTTGTTTCTCATGGTGAAATTATTACTGCACCACTGGTTTTTATTTAAAGATTGGTCATAAAATGTTAGCGCTTTTGGTTTCATCGTGAAGCAGTAACTATATCTGAAACATGGGTGCACCTCCAAATTACCAGTTACAGTTTAATAGGTCCAACAGAGCACTTGAGAAACAGATTCTCAGCGAGTGATCCTTGAGAGGACTTTGAGCAAGTTGAATTATATCTCAGATAATATTATTATTATACAGAGGCGCTTCTTGAAGGGTGACCAAACAGTCCATGTTTCTTCTGACAACAGGCTTTTACAGCACCTTATTGTTTGGCAAACACAGCATGAAATCACATAGAGCACACCATTTCCCCACAGAAGAGTCAGCGTTCCACGGCAAGGTAATGAAAGCCAGAGGAGAGAGACGACGATTCAATTTTGACCCGTGTGATGTCACGCGGTTTTTGAGGGATAAACACAATCGGTCTTCCAGACAGCTTGGTTTGCGCAAGTCACTCATTGTGATTGTCTATCATGTTTCTTATGAAGCTCATAATTACGACAGTGTCAGGAGGGAGATCTGCACAAAGACTGTGGTTTGCTTTGATCAGTCTAATTAGCTCCCTCTGAGAAGGGTTAGAATTTGTGCGAGTGGTTGCAGTTGGTGCGAGTACGAACACAACAGTGAGAAGCCCCAACAACACAATGTAATTAATCCCCAGTGGTATGTGAAATTGTGCAACAGATAAATTTACTGTTGGCTGAATGTTCTCAGTCCCTCACATCTGATGAGGAACAGTAATAAAGTATGAGTGGTTAAAGGATTGGGCTAGTGTAAGTAAACTGGGGCGGACTTAAGTTGTACTTCTCCAAACAGAGCTGCTCTGGTGGCCAAGATAATCCCATTAGCTGATTGAAACCATAATAGCCGGCAGAGACAGCTATAGATAAAAATGGTGACATGTACTATGGGGGATAGCAGCACGAAAGCCAAAGCCTTTCTGCTTGACAAAAACAAGATTCTGTTTGAAGGCTATCCAGTGTTCTAATAGTTTAGTTTGATAGGGGCATGACTCTGTTTTATTTGGGGGCCCTCCATTACAGACTGAAATATCTCATCTAATAATTAGACTGCCATGAAGCAGACAAAGCCTGACTTTGTTTTGGCCAGGCCTGAACCTTTCAGTGTGTTTCGATTCCAACTGCCTCTGCACAACCTCTTTCAGGACCCTCTTTAGGAAGGTAAAGGCTGCTTCCTGTGTGGTGCGTATTTCTGAGCAGGCCTGAAAAACTGCTGCGGGTGTCCTGTCACTGATTTGTCAAACTGGGAGACGAAAACTGCAGATTGGTTGAACTCTGAGGTAACAGCAAGCACTATTTTTTATCCTCTTTCAGTGTTCTTCCTAACAATATCATCAACAATAGAACAATATAGGCTAACATTACAAACTCCCATTGTTTTACTGGAGTTACATCCAGTCACTTCATTTTGTTGTTGTTTTGGTGCAGTTGAAGTTGATGTTGCGGTCGAAGCTGTTGAGTCCAACAATAGAAACAGAGAGGTTAAAAGATTTATTATGGGGACATTAATGTTATCATTTGTGCCATCTCACGTCCGTCCAGAGTTCCTGCATTTGAAGGTTCCTTTGAAGGTAAAGGAACATTGGCCTCCTTCAGGAGGCACTAAAGCTGGATTTGCTGTCCAAACTGCGTGTCACATGGTCAGACCTCACCTTCCTGATGTCATTATCTCTCTGAAACCTATATTCCAACATTAACAGTCCAGCACACTCTTTGTTTTATTTGCTACTCAACTATTTCTCACTCAGCTGTAACTAAACGCAACACTGTCAGTAGCCACATTTCCATGACAAATTTTTAAAAGCAAAACCCAATTTCGCAAAACAAGTTTTTGAGCTCACTTGAAGTGGTTTTTTACTTTTTTGAAAAAGGAGTTAATGCGCTTTATCAGAGATCAAAACAACTTCACAAGTAAGTTCTGCTATAGTGTATATAGCATTTAACCTGAACATTTATCAGCATGGCCAATACCAGCTGACATTAAAGAATAATTACTATTTCCGAATTAAAATACAATTCCTGAAGACTTCTATCATAGATGGCCAAAGTTTTGTTTGTTTCTTCTTCTTCTTTGAGGTCTTTTGGTGGCTAGCAAACAACTGGTTTTGTTTCCATCTTCTTCTGCTCTACTCTGTGTCACAGCTATTACTTCAAGACAGTTAACAGAAACCAGCCGAAATTACAATTTGTTTGAAAGTACTTTTTGTGACATTTCAGAAGTGTGCTTCAAATTCGCCTGACAAGTATATGAAAACACAACTATTGTCACCCTGGAGCCACTGTCTGAAATTGCTTGGTGTTTTTTCCATTTTAAACCAGTACCATGTCTTCTCCCTCGCTGCTATAGCTAAATTCGCCTTCCAGTGTGGTGGTTCAGATCAACGAGAAACACGTTTGATTTCTGATGTGACCTGACAGCATGTTTTGAGAACTAGTTCTGAGAAACTATAACCTGACCCTAAGGGGGAGACCGTCTCCCTATCCGAGGAAATCCATTTTGGGCGCATGCATTCTCAATCTTGTTTTTCACTCCCCAAAGCTTGTAGTCATAGGTGAGGGTTGGAGTGGAGATCGATTGGGAGCTTTGCTTTCTGGCTCAGCTCCCTGTTTCCCATAATGGTTCGACACAACGCCCACATTACTGCTGACACTGCACCAATCTACCCCCACCTCTATTTTACTCTCGACCCCCAAGATACTTAAACTCTTTCTCTTGAGGCAGCAACTCACCCCCAACCCTGATGAAGCAGCTGAAAGGAAAAGCTCCAAGTATTTTAGTTTATCTGAAGGCCTGAACCAGTAAAACGCATGTATAAAATGAATGGAGCTGCCAGCACAACAAAAATAGAAACACCCATTGTGTCATTGTAGAAAGAATGCTTGATCCATGTGACACTGGCGACAGGTGTGCAGAAGTAAACAGCCCGGTATAAGAAAAAGAAGGATATCAATGGGGGACTAAAACAAGAACAGATGCGTGCATTTATACAGCCAAAACAGGCTTAAAATAATGGCCAAATTAGGGCTTTTATTGTCCAGGGTGAATATTCCTGTAGTTTACTAAACATGCAAAAACCTCCCACGCATCAGTTACTGATCGTCTGCAAAATCTGCAGTCATGTTACCTGCTGAAGGGAACAGCTGGACATTTTACATGAAACTGGAAAAGAATACAAACAAGAAATTTGTTTTCTTGATCCTACACAGAAAAAAACAGCTTTTGAGTGAGGGTATGTTTTTCATAGAACCCGTTGCCGAACAAAACCGGCTTTGTGTTAGGGCAGCTTGAGCATGCTGCCATAGGCTACAGCATTTCTGTACAACATCTGTGTGTACCTAACCAATCACCTCCACACCATTGTTTGGTCTCTTCCTTGAGAAACGCTGCCAGGCTTCTCATTTCTGCCTTTTCTTTTTAAGCCAATTGCAAAAGTACTTTGCCTCTAAGTTGTCTTGTGTGTTAGAAACTTCAAATCTAATATCTAGATTGTAAGCATGGGAATTTTCCTAATTTAGATATATTTAAGTAAAATGTAATTAACTTGTGAAAACTGCCTTGCAACATACCCTGAGGCTTGCATGTGGTAAAGTGCAGGCATTTGAAGTTATTGCAACATGTAACCTGTATTCTTTCTTTTTTCTAAGGTCAAGAATGAGCTTTTATGCCCTTCAGAGCCCTTAGACGTGATTCTCAGCTGTTCAGGGGTTTTCCCCGCAAAGAAGCATTGCATATAATGTATTCATTGTTTATCTTCTATACTCAATGGAGGAACACGTCTGCAAAATCAAACCTGCCTCAAAAAGGCGTCCCAGATCTAATTTGCATATACCAAATGAAGTATAAACTTGTGCTTTCTTTGATAGGTCTGTACTTTCCTTATAATTTTCTTGGAAGTTTTCAGACTAATTAGAAGGAAATTTTGAATAAACCTTGGATTTATGGGTTCATAATTTTTTTTTATAATGTTCTAAAGATTTTATATGAACTTTCCTGGAAAGAACTTTGAAATGTAACATGAATCATAGGGTAAATGGGGATAAACTTACAATAACTGTCTAATTGAAGCCCAAATGATCATAACGATCATAAGAAGAAAAATACACTGTAATTTTTGTAATTGCAAGAAGAATAGATGCAGTGTTCCAGTTGGTAAATTTCAATTTGCTTCTAAAACGTGATAGCAAGTGTGTTTGACTTTATAAAATTAGAAAGCCACTGAATGTAGAGCCCATAATTTTTTGCAGTTATGGAATTGTGTATCTCAGGTTTTTTTGCTTTAAGATTTAATGGTTTGAATTTCAATAACTAATTTTCACTTTTATTTCAAAAATTCAAGTTTAAGAAATACAAACTACATATATCTAAGATTTAAGGTTAAGTTAAAACTTTAAATTAAACATCTAAGATACTGAGAAAAATCAAAATCAACTTCCAGCCTCTGAAATTACAGGAAAATGGCAGAAACAATGGCACTTTGTGAATGTGTTAAGTCTTTTTTCTTACATTCCTTGTTCATTTGTGTTTCTACAATTAATAAACAAGTAGCACTATAAAAATCTGACTGTTATCAAGGATCCATCCTCTAAACCACAGGCCTCAAAATCTGCTAACAGGTGAGCTGTGTCTTGCAGTATGAGACCATTTTCTCTCGTGCTAATTTTGGCACTTTTTGCTCATCAAAAGAAACACTGTTCTTCCAGCTCATGCCCAAGCAAGAGAAAGGACTGTAGAGCTCGCATTTTTAATTGCAATTTGTGAGTGACAGTCATTTGCGAAACAGGATGCTGGCACCATTTGCAATCTGTGGAGTGTTAGTAGAAGGCCTGGGGCCATAAATGGAACAAGGAAGATCCAACACAGATGAGAGTGTAGTGCAGTGGTATACATTTTTTTTCTGCAAATGTGTCATTGAAATTTCCCAAATTATGCGGAGTAAACCTGTATTTTCGGGCCCCTGTAGCAATGGAGCCCACGGTTGCAAAGTAGCGTGAAATCCATCTGCAGACTTCTGTGATCTGGTGGATCAGGAGTTAACAGTCTCAGCTCTGTAGTTTTAACCACATCACTATTGTCTTTATATTCAGCAAAAAACCAGACAGGGGGAGAAAAACAAGATTTTAATAGTGAAAGGTTTTGGCGGCTGTTATAGTGAAGGAAGGTTTTGGTCATTGGAGCTGTGCAGGAATGTCCAGCTGTACAGACTTCTGCTTGTTAAGTTGGACATTTGGGTGCAGAGGTCTTAAGTGAGCAGTGGAGTTATGTGTGTTATAAGTGCTCTCACACACAATGCTATAAAACTGTCTTTATTTAACAGGATGATTAATGCCTCTCCGACTGCTGGATGAAATATGAGGTAATCTGACTCCCCAATCCCAGTCAAAACTTGCCCAACATGAGGGCAACACACATCCTGTTACAATGAACAGGGAGCTTTTTGCCATTTCGTACCGCAGAGTAAGATGTGCATTTTTTTAACACCATAAACAAAGTGGCACATAACATATGTAACCATGTCACTTAGTATTCATTTTAGATCTTGTTAAGGCCCAGTGGAAGAGAGGGGCTGAGGAGGGGAACACTGGTACCTACAGGAAACGGTGACTTAACCAAGGGACTTAACAGCACCAAACTGATAAAAGACACCCTAAACAGGATATTAAACAGCTAATAAACATTTAGAGGCATGTATGTTCCCCTTTAAATCTTTCCCAGGCATCTTGAGGAAAGTGATTGTTTGAATTTCCACGGGCCGTTGAATGTGCTCTGCTGACCACATCTGATGAAGTGAGTCATGTGGAGGTGAGGTAATAACGTCATGTCATTATGCTGGTAATTTGGGGTGGCATGAGGGACTTTTGAGTGGCACACACAAACCATGTGTGACTGAACCATTCATGCATGAAATACAGCAAATTTCTCTATTCCTTAATTTAAGGTTTGAATAACCTCCCCAGCTCTTTATGCTTTTATGCTTAAAAACCGAAATTATAACATTAAATGATTAACCCAGAGATCGTTTGCCTGCTTTTGGCTGTGGTGGTTGATGTGGTCGCTGATGAATGCCAATGGCTGAATAATTATGTGGGCAGGTGCTGAAATTTCTGGCTTTCATTTACCAGCCTTGAGTCCACATTCAGTAGGGTTTCAGAACACTCCTCCACAAACTGACGATTTCAACAGCACAGCAGCAGAGGGGGGATGTGGAGGACCTCGAAATGACGAAGCCATGACAAAATACATGGAAGACATATACATAAAATTCAATCTCAGAATGTGCATTATGAAAATATACATATATTTTAAATTGATGAAGTATAAAATAGGCAAGACACACAAAAGATAATATACAAACTAAGAGTGATATATATAATGATAAGCTAATGAACACTGTTGCCTATAAAGTTGGGGGAATTGACCAATAGGAGTAAGGGTTTTGTTTCAATTTTTCAACCTTGGTCATGTAACAGGAAACACATATTTGAGGGGATTTCGTGCATTAGAATGTCCAATATTACTCTGTCAAATGTCTCTCAGTCATTAAGATTGAGTTTGGCACAGATCAAGATCGGATCGGATTAAGACATCGTGGCATACTGTCCACCAGCTGGTGGATGGTGTCAATGGGCAGGACGTCCCACTCTTCAGTCAGATCCCAAAGTCAGAATTGGTTTCACCTGGTAACTGGGACTCAGAATGTGAACATTGCATCTGGTCAGAAGTGGTTACTCATGTGTATAAATAGAAATAGAAAGAGGAGGGGTGCCCCTATAGCTCACCTGGTTGAGCAGGTGACCCATGAACAGGGGCCATAGTTCCCCGGCACAGTGTTGAGTTCGACACCCACTCACGACAGTTTGCTGCAAGGTCTCTCCCCATTCTTCTCCCCCCTTTCCTGTCTCACTCTCTAACTGTCCTGACTAATAAAGGCAGAAAAAAACGCCAGAAAAAAAAAAAATCTTAAAAAGAGGAATGTGTCTGAAAACCAAAATGATTCCAACTTTATGGGCAACACTGTGTATTATGTAGACACATTTGTCAGTCCTCTTTCTGACAACGTTTGTAAAGTCTTGCTGCGTGTCATGCCTCTCTTTAAGACCCCAGTGAAGATGCACCTGTGAATCCTTGCTCATAGGTCCTCTGGCAAACCTCCTCACTTCACTTTCTTCAGGAGATGTGACATCCTGTGACAAGGAAGGTCTCTTTTACTTTAGCTCTTTATCATAGCTGACGCAAAATAAAGTGTCATCAAATTTCCAACATGTAAACACACAAACACAAGGACTAATATTCAGAAGTTAGTTGATTAACTAGTGTTTAGAGAACCCTGGTGCCAGCTGCACACACAATGCTTTCCCCAGTAGCACCTGATCCAGGGCCTAAGCTGACCTGCTGCTGCGATGGCTTCGTGGAAGAACCTGGATCCTCTTGTCATACTGTTGTACGATAAAGAGTCTTGGTCCCTGTCTGTGAGCGAAGAAGCAGAGCAAAGCGGTTCTGAAACCAGTTTCTTCCCCGAGCAAACGGTGCTGTGTCTGACCTGATCTACAAGCTCCTGCTGCTTAAAAGAAAACCTCCACTGGAAAAAAAAAAAAGCAGTGGAGCTTTAAAAATTCTCTTAATTCACTCTGTTGTCCAAAAATGCATAAGGATTACCAGAACGTTCCCTTTTACAGAAATATATAATATTTGATATTCATAATATAGATGTAGAGGTAAGGAAAGGTAATATATGAAGTAAAGAAAATGAATCAGTTAAAATGTATCATAATATTTAATTCATGTTAATGTTTTAAGATTACTTATACTTGTTCAGACTTCATGTTCCAGACCAATTGAAATGCTGCAGTTCCCACAGGCTACCAACAGAGGTCACTAAAAGTCCCTGATCACTTGATACACACTGAAGAAGTGAGACAGCAAGAACAAATGGGGCATCCTGGCTGCTGTCAGAAACAGCTCAGCACTGTTCCGCTGCTGCTATTTCTGTTTGGCTTCACTGCATGTTCACAGGGAAACATCTTGGAGCTTTGGGACCAGGGGGAACATTAGGTGATAGGATGGATTACAACACTGCAGCACAGGAGACGGCATAAACTCTGAGTCAAGGACATGAACATGACAAAGCATTCCAGTTGTAGCTCCTTGTTGCTAATCAGTTGGCTTTAAATCTCAAGTTTAAAAGGAACCAGCTTGTGTGTGGATGGACTCCTGTTCGTGCAGTTCTCCAGCCAAGGCATGGAAGGCCTCATTGTGATCTGGATTGCTTCAAAATGAGAAGTCCAAGCAGAAACAGGGAGCCCAGTACAGTCTTGTGAGATTATTTGGGGATTTGATTAAATAAATGTTCCAGTAACACGATGTTAAAAAAAAACTCTGGTACATGTACAAGTCCTGCATCCAAAATGATGTCCCTTTAGACTCAGAGAGTGTTTTGCTTATTGTGCATTCACTTTAATATTAGATGGTTTGTCACATCACAGCTAGTTGAAAGCTGACGGTGGTGTCACACAGGAACTTTAAATGCATCTAATAAAGGACTTGTGAGTTAAAATGAACAACATTTATGCATTCTGCACAAACTAGTAAGCACCATTTTAAAACAAGTTTAAAAAGCAATTTAGACTTTTTGTGTAACAACATATCAATCCAAAATCATGACCCAAAGACAGTACTTTTAAGTGTTATGAACGGTACAGAAATATCATCAGCAAAATGTTCTTAAAGTATCAAACATCAGTTATGCAGCAGGAACCACCCTACCTGCCAATAGATTTTAATGTTGTATTTGGTTGACACTCAATTTAACAATCACAATCTCAAAATAACTAACTAAATAACTATATTTTTTGCCGACAAAGGCCAAAAGGAGTAGTTCTGCACTGAAGCTGACCAGCCTGAAAAGGTTTTGTAGGGTGGCTCTAATGGGTGAGAGGCTAGTTTTTAGTATCATCCAGTTTTATGGAACATGTGAATGGAGTATTAGAGACAAAAAAGTTTGTGACAAAAGTTTATAAAATATTTTGTAACAAGGCTTATGATCCACTATGCATTTACTCTGTGCTTCACACAGCTAGCATTTGATCAATCGAATCTGGGGGTGACAAAGGTTACTTTAGGAAAAAAACATAGTTCATAAGAATAGCGTTTTCATGCAACACTAGGCTTGTTAACTTTCAGCTTATCTGGTGCTGCTTTTTCTCCGTACAACAATTAAGTCTTTGCACGTTCAGTTCTTTAGGTGTTGGAGCGTTAAAATTGAGTCCTCTGTTCTATGAAATAAGAAAAAGTGGTCTGCTGAAACTAACAGCGAGCATGTATTAAACTGAGCTGAATTTAAATCAAATGTAATAAATATTGCCGATAAATGCAGTCGAGACATGGCAATATTATGTTTCTGCAGCAAAGGATTATGATTTTAAAGGTTTATTCTACCCAATAGGTTCTTCCTTTGCCAGTGTCTGTGGGTTACAAAAGCTAATTTACATTTGGAGTAAACAAGTAGTTGTTTTATTATCTGGTCCAGAAAAGCTTTATTGAAAAACAAGGGTCCTAGAAATGCGCCTCCTCTGCTGCAGACACATACTACTCAGGTATTAGGGTGCACTGCTTTGAAAGCATAATCAGAAAATCTTATTTTCTTTAGTGACTCATCTTCTATTTGGTGTGATGTTCCCCTTTTACTTTTGGCAATAACTGCTCATTGCTAGAAGATGTGTGTATTTATGGTTAATCATCAGGTAAAGCCATGAAAACTAAAAATCACCATCCATCCATCATCTACACACCACTCAATCCTAACTAGGGTCGTGAGGGGCTGGAGTCTATCCCAGCCGACTCAGGGCGAAGGCAGGGGACACCCTGGACAGGTCGCCAGTCTATCACAGGGCTACACTTAGAGACAGACAACCAAGCACACTCACATTAACACCTACGGACAATTTAGAATCACCAATTAACCTCAACATATCTTTGGACCTTGTGGGAGGAAGCCGGAGAACCTGGAGAGAACCCACGCTGCACGGGGAGAACATGGAAACTCCATGCAGAAACATTCCGGTGTCCTCACCGGGAAGCTAACCGGCGAACTTCTTGCAGCAAGGCACCGATGCTAACCACCGAGACACCTTGCAGCCCTAAAAATCACCAGAAAAGCATAAATAATTTAACAGATTTTCCCTCAAAGACAAAGATTAACCTCTATCCCTGACGCTCACACACTGCTGTTTGGTGGCCAATGGGCTTCAAAAAAGTGAAAGTGCACAGTTTTTGCATTGTCTAACACATAACCTTTAGTGTTAGTTCCAATCAGCTCCTCTTAGCACAAGAATGTAGTGTCCAACATAACATGGGATGCCCACTCTTATTAGGTGACATGATTTGCCATGATACAGCATTTAATCCCCATAGCAGTGACATTTACTGGCGGAATGATCCAGCTGTGGTTTTCTGTAGAAATAGTAGATTGGGGCAGAGGTGGTCATCTACAGAGGCTGTATAGTGTTTCCACAAGGGAGCCTTTTCTGCAAGAGTGGCCTGAGCAGCAGTAAATCCATTGTCGTGGGCTGTTAACCAGCATGTGTTGTAAATGAAGGGCCCAAATGGTGCTCATTAGTGGTCTCTCCCCATGCTGGCCATCACAGAGGAGACGGGCTTTAAAGGCCCACTGCCCCCCTTTGCCAGGAGAAAACTACGCCCAGTACAGGAGTGATAGCTGGATTTTTACATTTAAACACACCCATTAATTACCCCCAGAAAGCCAGGACCAGGCCTCGTGATGCATGGGATGGCTGTGAAAAATGCATTCCTAGCTGGCAACTTACTTAGATCTCCGAACTGAACAGCAGCTCCAGACAGGCTGTGAAAATCTGTCTTGACTTTTCCAGAGCTGTGGCTCTTAATAGCCTATGAGGCACGTAGGGAGGCACTTTTTTCTTTCGCTGGTGCCTGTCAAGCTGAGTATGTTACAACTCGTGTTTTTAAAAGGGTTCAGCGAGCTGCCCGACTCTCAGAACAACAAGTCCATCTGGATGGTTTTTCACAGATATTAGAGTTACGCAATATTTTGTTTTGTGATCTGTTTTTCCTCGAACACAAGGGACCTGTTTGTTTCTAGGCCCAGAGCCCATTTTAAAGATGGATGTTTTCTCAAATTTTAAAATGTATCTGCTTGCACAACTGTGGCTTTTGGGGTCTGTCATGGTCCGAGCTCATCAAGCATCTGCATCTCTTGTGTGTTCAGGTTTATTGCTGTTGTGGAAACAGAAACCCAAACTGAGTTCTCTGTTGTCCCCAGACTTAACTAATTGCCAAACAAACAAACCATGAATCATATAAACGGCCATGTCTTGTTAAAACAACCATGCCAGTGTTTGTGCATATTTTTACTATAAATGCTTCAGTCACTTTGTAACAGTGTAAAGGATGCTGTTGTGTTTTGAACTTACAGTCACATTTATGACTGCTTTTGTTCTGCAAACAACTTCTTTTTCCTGGCAGAAGTTTTTTTTTTTTCCCCAACCATTTCTTTATGGATGTTAGCCAGATATATTTTAACAGCTCAGTTACTTTTATATGTAAATTAAGAATCAGTTTTTACATGTTTTCTTAGAGTAGGTTCACATTATTACTATTATTATTATAATAAATTATATATATATAAAATAACCACAATGTAAAGGATAAAAAGGATAGGCAGAGCAACAATATATAAAGAACAAAGTAAAATGTACAGAATGACAATAAACTACCAAAATAAAACCAGTAAAGAAAAGACCTCATAATTTAAAGTTTATAAGGAGTGTCTTTTTCTCCACGTATGTTATGCAGTCTAATTTGTAAGCATCCAATACGTTTTGTGGGCTTTAAAATTCAGAACTTTATCCAACTTTTTGATATTTAATCAATTCAGGGTTCCTCATAAAAGTTTATTCATATTTACTGTATATATTTAATGTACGTGGCAGTCCTGTCTGCCTAAATAAATGCTAACAGTGGCTGACCAAGAAGTCCTGCCTCTGTGTGATGAAGTGGGGCAAAACACAACTTTTCCTCACAAGCTTCTACATCCGGAACTTTTGTTGTTAGACAATAGTTCCCCGTCGGACATGTTATATCATAGTACGCGCCACTATCTGGTAGCAGAACATAAACAGAATTCTTGTTCAACATGGCAGAGGTAAGCTGACAATGATTTTGAAGCTTGTTTTTCGCCCGTCAGCCGCGTTGAACATTTATTCGTGATGTCTGAGGTTGCGGTGTTTTCTGGGAGGACGTCTGGTGGAGACACAGACGGAAAGTTGACCAGCGCTAGCCGGCTAGTTCACTGCTAGGTTGCTAACTTACCTGGTGATGTTTACTACTAGTGGCGTCAGCTTCATCGATGCTAACAAGCTACATTTTTTTAACAACTCGTATATACAGGAATGTCAGCCAAGTGTTTTTGTAAAGTGTGTAGCCGAGCTGCGTACATCAACAAACGTTAGCTCGGTGCTAAATGCTGAATTGTCAGGCATCATACTGGCTCCGGGGCAGGGAGGATTCAGTCTGTGTACGTGTTTAAACTGCCTCCTGACAGAATAAACACGCTGGCGACAGTGATGACACTTGGCCACAGTAGTCGTGTGCTGTCGTGATGTTCTGATAGCAAACACAAGTTCACATCAGTGCAAGGAGGCCAGACTAAACCAGTGTGTGGATCCAGTTCAGGGCACACAGAGTTCTTCTAACACAACAGATGGTGGTCTGAATATTTGTTTTACAAGGCTCGTGCTGAAAGGATTAGATAATTGATGGCAGACATTTAAATAAATCTACATACCCATGTGCAGTCCAGACCATGGATAATTGCACAATTTTGGTTTATAAAAAAAAACAAAAAGATCCTGAAAGCTGCCATTCATATTTATGTAGGTGGAGTTGTCTGTCTGCCAGCATTAGGGATGATTGATTTAAGGGAAAAATCTAACTGCAGCTTTTCAGACAAATTTGATTTGCGACACATTTAAAAAAAAAAAAATCAGAGTTCAGTTAAATATTTACTGTTACGTAGATTTAAAAATGTGATGGAGCGTTACCACATCAGGCACCATGAAAGCATTATGTGTCACAGATTAAAACGCATCGATCATAACTAAATGATCTAAAATTCTTCCAACATGTATTTATTTGATTTTTTTTTTATTTTGAAATAGAACATACACAATTGAGCATGGAAAAAAACATAGTGACTATGTTATAATATAGCAATAATAATAAAAAGTAGATGTGCTCCCTTTCTCAGCTTGCTCAGCAGACGGCATTTTTCTGCATCAGGAATGTCATGTTTCCTCAGGTTTCATGTGTAAAGTGGTACTAAGATACTAATTAGACTCATAGCACAGGTCTTTTGGATGAGCAGAAAATCATTTGCATTTGTTAAAGGAACCTGCTTGTCATTGATGAAGACTTCATGTGCAGAACCTCAGAGGACTCAGTACGAGATGCAAACCCCTGGTAAGCCTCAACAACAGGAAGGCCAGGCAGCAGTTCACAAACACATCCAAAAGTAAATTTAGAGTTCTGGGACAGAGTTTTGTTGACTAATGAAACAAAAATCAGCATCTATCAACATGATAGAAAGAAGAAACTGGTAGAAAAAAAGGAGCAGTTCTTTAGCCAAGACGCCACCTCATCTGTCCAACATGATAGTGTTTCTTTTGTGGCCTGGTCATGTATGACTGCCAGTGGAACTGGCACACTTGCATGGAACTGATTATTTCACTTTCAACAGGATGAATGCAGAGATATGCAGGAGCTAAACTCATTAGATGACATTTCATCATTCAGTAAAACAACAGTCCTACACATCTAGCCATATGAGAAAATAAGTACATCCCATGGAAATTGTTGAATCTTTAAGCATATTTGAACGAGCAAACGTTTGATCCTCTTTGAAACAGTGCTTATTAATGAACATGATATATTCAAAGAAGCGACACATGACAAACTTTTAGAAAACGTGCAGTGGATGTCTGTGAGTCTAGCAAGGGATTTAAAAAGATTTCCAAATGGTTGAAATAAATCATTCTACAAGTGGCATCAATTTCAAATGAATGCTGTTTTGTCCAGGCCTGACTATCCAGGCTATGAGCAGACTGTTTGATGCAAAAAGAAGTCTCCATAAGCCCAAATGTTTCATCACAGGATCTGAAAGTAACTCACAACTGCTCATGTCAATCTGTCAGTCAGAAAGAGATTAGACAAATTTGTCTCACATGGAAGGCGCTCCAAGAAAAATCCTTTGCTGAACATACAGACAAAGAGCAGACGTTTTGGATTCATGTGCTCCGGACAGATAAATCAAAGATTGAGTTGTTTGGCAACGGGAACAGTACACATGCTTGGCGCAGACCAATGACAGTTTCTCAGGAGAAGAAGCTTAAACCAACTGTGAAGCATCATGGTCGAATTGTTATGGTTTGGGTTTCCTTTGCTGCTTTAAGGACTTGGCTGCTTGAAGCTATTGATTCAACTGTGACTGCTGCATCATATCAAAGAGTCACTGAAGATAGCGTGAGTCTAGCTGCAATAAAGAGAAAGTTGAAGCAGAAGTGAACTTTTCAACAGAAGGAATTTTTAATGGATGACTAGTAAAAAATTCCAGCAAGCCGGTGTCAGAAAAAGATGGACAATCATGCAAAACACTTGCCAGAAGTCGTTTTTGCTAAAAGAGGCAATTGTAACCTCTAAGGCCAAGGCTGTATGTCCTTTTTCCATCGAGGAATATTACATTCATTGATATCCTTATTGAATGCATTGAGAAATGTATTTTCTCTGTTGTGACATTTAACTTTTAAAGTGGATCACATTTTTGCTTGTGCTACTATGTCAGAAAAGCCAGCAGTCTCATGAGATGTTGCCCGTTCTTTCAAATGGCTGTGCAACTAAATCCATCAGGAGCTTTGTAGCGAGGTGAAGTTTTCTTGACTGACTGAGTCTGGTGATGGAAGATACAAACAGTCTGTTGATGTGCATGGCTCTAAAGCATCGTTTATACCTGTCTAATTCTTTTTAAATCCCTACCCCTCTTGGTGTTCTGTGTTATAAGGGCCAAGTTAAGCCACAACATTCAGTCTCTGTAAATGTAAGCAAACATCTTGTACTTGATAAATTACATTAAAAACAACAGTATTCCAGTGATCAAAATTCAGGGTCTTGATGCTGATCATGGTGGTTCATTATCATAGCTTACTGATAAAATTAATAAAGCCAAACCCTTGTTAATAAAACTTGCTTCACCTGTGCTTTTTCCTATTATGACAAGTCGGAACACCAGAAGGTCTAAACTAGGACCTTTAAACTGAAGTTAAGGTTCATCTGTGCCAAATATGATAAGATAAGCAACAAGCAGTAAAGTTATGCAGCTATATGATGAAATCAAATGAAATGTGCTGTGTGTTCACTGATGCAAACAGACTGCAGAATTGTATAACATCAGTGTGTGGTGTGGCCCTGTATCAATTGTATTGCCCTGTTTCCACAGACTCACAGCTTGCAAGACATGAGGCAGCAGGCAGCCATCGCCGCCAAAGTCTTCATTCAGAGAGATTATACCAACGGCACCGTGTGCCAGTTCCAAACCAAGTTTCCCTCTGAGCTGGAGACCAGGGTAGGGCACTCATCTTTATTGTGTTATTCAGAAGGATTTCACATTGTTAAATGGTGACTTTATACTCACATGACCTTTGTCTTGCTTGTGGATAAGTTGACACTAGCGTTAAGGACTGGTACACCGAAATGGTCAAAATTAAAACATCAATTTCAGTCAAGCCTCAGGACAGTTCATTATTTTCATCCAATATTCTCTGTCATAACATTACATCATAAGTTATAGTGTGATCAGCCACAACATTAAAACTACTTATCAGTGAAGTGAATAACGTTGATTGTGTTGTTCCAGTCTGTCAGCAGGTAAGATCTATTAGGCAGCAGGTGATCAGTCAGAGCGCTCACTGATGTGGTCCGATCCCACAGAAGAGCTAGTGTACCACAAATTACTGAAAACCTTTACTGATGGCTGTGATAAAAAAAAAAAAAAAGTGTCATATCACATGGTGCATCACAGCTTGTTTGAGACTACATAGCCCCCACAATGCTAATGCTGATTTCTGTACAACTCCAAAAGCATCTCCAATGGACATGTGAGCATCAGAACTTCACCATGGAGTAACAGAAGAAGGTGGCCTCGTCTGATTAATCATCATTTCTTTTATATCGTGTGAATGACTGGTTGGGTGTTTGTTGTTTGCCTGGGGAAAAGATGGCTGCAGGATGCAGTATGGGAAGAAAGCTTTGACACATCACACCTCCCTTCATGGCAGCGCTATTCCCCAATAGCAGTGGTCTTTTTTAAAAGGCTCCCTGGCCCTCTAGAAACATTGTTCAGGAATGGTTTGAGGAACATGAAAAAGAGTTCAAGGTGTTGAGTTAGCCTCCAGATTACCCAAATCTCAATCTCATTGAGAATGAGTAGGATGTGCTGGGAAAAGAAGCCCAATTCATGGAGACCCAACCTCACAACTTCAAGGACCAAAAGGATCTGCTGCTAATGGCTTGGTGCCTGATACTACAGGATGATACTGATGAGACCAGACTTCAATGAGACAGTGCTGGTTCTGCAGCACAAGGGAGACCGACAAAATATTAGGCAGGTGGTTTTGTTGTTGAGGATGATCAGTGTATGTGTGACTTCAGATCAGTCCTCTTCCTGAACCGGCAGAAAGTCTTTTAACCACCTACAAAATGCATCAGAATGAAATGGACATAGGTGAGACATCTCATTTTCTTTTAGAGTGTAAAGCACAGGAGCACCAATAAGAGTCATTCTAATAGAATGAAACATGGTCATCTTTGTTTTTCAGAGAGTTGGAGGGATTAGGTCCAACCAAAGAGGTGGTAAATATTGTTCCTAGGAGCCATGTCATTGCTTGTCCACTGTGAAATGCATTTTATTCTTTTATGTTTTAGGATAGTTCCAATTAACATATATAGGCCTTTATTTTAAAGTATAGCACTAAATAGGAACATTAAAGTTAAAGAACTCTTTTGTAAAACCTTGGCTACCATTCCATATATGCACTTCTCTTGTTTTTGGACAAAATATGGCGCCACTCATATACATTACTGGAGACCGCTGTGAATGAGGGACACACTCAAACCCAGGAGCAAGCGGAAACCTCTGCGCCATCCACTGAGATCAGTTTACACACTGTCCACTCTGTAGCATTTATTTAGAAGAGAAATACTGCCGTGGTTGCTAAACAAAATAGAAAATTAATGAATCATATCATTTAATGTTTTGCAAAAGCTCAAACAATGTAGAACTGTTGCGTTTGTCTTACCACATGATCTGTATTGGGCTACATACAGCTGAGGTTTTGGCTCAGAAAACACACAGCTGAAATCGGTGTGAACATGGAACCAAGGGTGAATGATGCTATCAGCAGCTCCTTTACAGGAAGCCCGCTGGCCTTTGTCCTAATGTGAACCACGGTGGAAGTGGGCTAAGAGCAGGCATCGATTATGATGTGGAGGAGGAAGAGCAGGTCGCTGAGTCGGAACCAGCTCCCTGCCACATTAAAGGCTCTACCAGCCCAACAGTTCAGAGTTCGCAGGACAGAGAGCTGCAGTTTTGAAATGCTCTCACCACATGAAAAGACCAGCTTCACAACGCTTAAACCACTTACTTGTGGTTTATTGGCACTTCCCTCTGGATTGGGTGGTCTCACATGTTTTTCCGGCAGGGTTCAGTTCACACACAAACACACACACACATACACACACATAGGTACTGAACAGCTGGACAAATGAATGTTTTTTTCCTCTGGGAGGTAAAAACTTAAGTCCCCTATCATAAAAAGTCTTTCCCACATATATTTTTTAATGATTTGCTGTAATCCCTGTTTATGAAATATGCAGTATAATGCCAAACCTCTTAGTGGTTTTCATTTTTTAGGACATTTATGTCAGTGTGACGATGTTTGCAGAATGTATTAAAAAAATTTGGCCTCTTGTACTTTGAGCCAACATTTTTCCCTCCAGTGTCTGATTTGGACATGCTGTTGGCCTTGTTTTGCAGAGGTTTGCATGTCGAACATCCTACTCTTGCAGATAATTATCTTAGGCTGTGGGATTTATTATTTTTGGTAGCCCTTTTCTGTTTAAATGCTTTTGGACAATTGTGCCAAAAACCTGGGAGAGCGCTTAGAGTTCTAAATGCATTTGGAAGCTTGCTCGCCAAACTATTCACGAGGGATTCATTAATTGCCTGTTTTCTCTGACCTGTGTCTAATCTTTATTTCCTAAGTTCACATTATATTTAGTGACAGCTACAATTAAGAGATGTCCTCTTCCTCAGCTAAATTTGTAAACCATGTTCAGCCTCGCACTTTCCATCTAACATTTTGAAAAATGCTAATATAGCTGCGTTAGACGTAATGGAAAGATGCTCAGGCAGAGAAATGTGGTTTGAATCACAGCCTCTGAATTGGAAAATTAGAAAGGGGAACAAAGGCTCAGGATGGTGAGTACCAAACACGCCTAAGACCACTGATGTGTTGGAGCTTGTTGTTGCATTCCTCGGGCACAAGGGAGCAGAACATTGGAGGGTTTTCAGAGGCTCAGGAGGCCCTTAGCTGGCTCCTCGTCTGGACCGATTGGAGGCTCCGTCTTTTCCCGTCAGTATCACAGACAGATCATCTAACCGTTTTGGACAACAGCATGGGACTAATGTCGACACCCTTGTCAAAACGGCCTCTGAATCCAACTGTCCTCCACCCTCATTCAGTCTTCTTTGAGGCAAGCCTGCATTTGATAAATTATCTTACTCAAAGTGTGTCTGTGCCATCGAAGAAGGAGAAACCATCAGGAATCCTTCCTGGACTGTCACTGTGTGTGTCCTGCTTTCACTGCGTTTGTCCTGTCAGGTATTAAGTGGAAACATTCGCAGAGTGCATGGCCAAGGCATCCTAATAATTTCAGGAGGTGTTTCCAAATGCGGGAAGGAGGCCCAGCATTCCCTTGATGTATGACCAGTCCAAGAAAATTCAGCCCCTCATTTATCTAGAGATGGAAAGAACAGGAGAAAACGATCCGGTGCTAAGAGGGCAATGTTTCCACTCGAATATCCTGGACTCACACACTGCCATCCAAATATACACTTGGCTCTGTGCCTTGATTTTAACCCTTTGATCTTCCTTTTATGTTTTCATGTATTTCAGATTGACAAACAGCAGTTTGAGGAGACAGTGCGGACGCTGAACAACCTGTATGCTGAGGCAGAGAAGCTGGGAAGCCAGTCATATATCGAAGGCTGTTTGGCCTGCCTCACAGCTTACACTGTTTTCCTGTGTATGGAGACTCACTATGAGAAGGTGGGTTATGTATCGTGTATCATGATGAATAGGTCTGAGTATGGAACATTAGCAGTTGTTTGGTAAAATACACAGTAAGATTGTAGAAATAATTTTTCAAGCTGATATTAGTAATAGTAGGAATCAAAATTCCACGGGTTTAAGCCACATTTACTACATTTCATCCTTCATGTTTTTGGTTAGTTTAAATTGAATAAATCTGTGGTCGATTTTCTCCATTTTTTGGACGAAAACACTTAACATATCAGTAATGACAATAAAGTATTTGGCAGAAACATTGAAACCAAGTATGAGCAGTTTATTCAAAAAAGTTGCTCATCCAAAAGAGTTTAAAAAGACTGCTGGTACGTGTGCAATAAAGCTTGTTTCCAAAAAAATTACAAGACATTAGTCCATGGGACATTAATCCCCCAGTTTCATGACAAATTCCTTTTAACCTTTCACCAATAATCCAACCACACCAATGTTGCGCTGACTAGATTTTAAAATGCAGTTTCCATGACAAGGTGACCTTCACTCATGTTGAACACAGGTAACTCTACTCCTCTTGGGCATGTGCAGAGGACACACAGAAAACCAGCAAGGAAGAAACAGAATACCATCTTTAATTCCGTGGCAGCTTTATGCTATTTTGGAGGCACTGTTTATTGCAAGCAGATTTCACCAGTTTCAGCTTGTTTCACAGAACAACCACAGAAGATTATCTGAGAAAAGGCAGTTTGGATTTATACAGATTCGTTGTGGATGGACAATGAACCCAAGCTGCTTTTAAGAGTTACCAACAAATGGTGTAATAATGCATGTACTCGTCTCAAATTGTTTGGTACGGTATGTTTTGTTCAGTATGAAACATCTGTTTGGTTGTTGCTGTGATCCAAAATATGACTATCAGGGGTCTATTTATGTCCATGGGAATTTCAGAGTGCAAGGTTTTGGCAGTGCACCAGCTGTTGTCAATCATCTGCAACATGCTAGTAGGGTTCGCCATTAACCTTCTGAACCCTGAAACCCACCAGCAGGTTTACAAACCATGTTTTCTTCAACAAAAAAAAAAAAACTGCCAGAACTACAGCCTTTATCAGAGCCAGGAACTGTAAAAACAGAAAGAATCATCAGACTTTCAAATTACTGATTGTGTTGAACTAATCATGTTTGACATGTAGTTCTATTGCTGTAGTTCTAAGTCTAAATTTGTGATGTTTCTTGAAAAACACACAGAGAAAGTACAACTATGGGAACACAAAATGAGCTATCTAAAATGAAACATGAGCTATAAAATAAATGCAGCATGGTTAGAAACTGTTCAAAGAGGAGACAATCGTCAGCAAGTCGCTAGAAAATCCATTCAGCACGGTGAAATGTCTTCCTGGAGTTGATATGCCGAGCAGCATGAAAAACAGCTAGTTTGTAAGGTGTAGAAATGAAATTGCAGACTTTTTCAGAATTTTAACTTCTGTTGTTTTTTCTATGATTTACATAATTGTAACTTAGTTCCACTGTAACTAATATATTGCACTGAAAAATTAGCCTACAGCCTGAGTAAAAATGTGACAGAAGCAAAAAGCACCAATAAGCCTTTAAGAGTTAAAGCAGTTATTTCCTGTGACTCCAAAACCGAGGTACATACCAAACTATGTGTTTACTGTTACAACCCTATCATCGACATCAACAATACTTTGTTTCTGTTGTCATTGTAATTCTTCCTCTTCTTTTTTTCTGGGCTCAGTTTCAGAAAACTGAAAAGCCCTGCTACAACCACCATCTGTTCTTTCAATGACATGGTCGTGTTTCTGCATAGCTCAGTTTTGACTACACGCAGTACAACGTCAAGCTGGTGTTCTTCCTCCATTTCGGGGAGAGGGCGATATGTCTGACTTTATTTTGTCTCATTAGATGAAGGATGTATTGACAAATGTGGCTCACTTAGTGTGGACGTTGACAGGTAAAGTGAATGACGTTCTTTTTACAATGTCAACTGACAAAACAGTCAGTAAACAGTTGGTTCTTGAAGTTGATGTGTTGGAAAAAGGAAAAATGGGCAGCGTCAGGATCTGAGTGACTTTGACAAGGTCCAAAGTGTGATAGTTAGACGACAGCACATGTAAGGTGGGATGTTCCCAGTATGTAGTGGTTAGAAATTACTGAAAGGTCCAAGGAAGAACAACCAGTGAACTATCAACAGGGTCCTGGGTGTCCGAGGATCATTGATGTGTAGGTTTAGCAACGGCTGGTCCACAGAAGAGCTACTATAGCATAAATTGTTAAAAACTTTAATGCTGGCTGTCAGAACACACGATCTCAGCTCGCTGTAATGGAGCTGCATCACTACAGATTAGAGTGCTCATGCTGAACCATTGTCCACCACCAGAGTGGCTACTGTCGCCAAATGAGCGCCAGAACTGGACCATGGTAAAGTGAAGGTTGGAGGCCTGGTTTGTTGAATTATGTTCTTGACTGGTGAATTTGTTGGCACTGGTTTGTGGAGTGATGAGCCCTGAGCAATAGGGCCAAAAGTGGAATTTCAGTTTAGTAAAGCTTGAGGACAGTTAATAGATTTCATACATTTTTTCCACATCAAAATGCAACAATACATAAAGAAATATACAATGTTACCAGCAGGTGGACCAATGACTGCTGTGAGTTACAGGTATCCTCACATCTGCCTTACTGAAAACCTTACAGGGGCCTTTCCCAACATTACAACTCATAAACCCATCAATCAGACACAAGACTATACATATATTCACAATACTAGATACAGTTTGCACAAGCACACTGATAGCAGCATATATCAATAGAATACATGTGAGCAATTTCTAACAGACCTAATACCGCTTTAGAACAAGAATCTCTGATAATAAGTCAACCAACAGACTGGATTTTCACAATAAACACAATGTCTCCAGTTAATTTAAATGATTCATTTAAGTGTCTCATTTACAGGAAGAAATTGCTGAACAGTTTTCCAAATGTATCCTGGCTGGATGTGCAAATCATTTTTCTGATTATTGTCAAATTGTTAAAAAAAAAAATAAAACGACAAATAATATATATATTTTTTAAACACAGTTAAATAATTCTGGTTAGACTGTGAGGCCAACAAGGCCTCTGTCCGAAGGCTGCTACACACTCAGTCTTTCAACAGCAGTGTGAGTCCAAAAATCTGCTCTGCTGTTGCTGTACTTCGTCATGTCGTGTCATTTTCATCACCTGCTCACTTCTCCAAGCTCCTGAGACGGCAGGGTGTGGCGGCTATAGGCTCCAGCCCTGTTGGCGCTGCGCTACCTCTGGGAAGATAACCCAGACATGAACTCAGCTGATTGTTTGAATTTATAAAGTCTTCTGTCGTCAATAGGAATATATTCGCATTTTATAGGTTTTGGAAGTAATTAAATCATCTTTAAAATATCATTCTTCATAATGTTTGTTGCCAGAATAAACAATTAGTAGCACCAAGTATTACAAAAAATAGCAGAGCTGCCTGCAAAAAAAAAATGTAATTGTTGAATAATCTGCTACTTATTTTTTGGATTAATCGTTTGGTCCAGAAATGAGAAAAAAAAAAAACAAAACGCTACCTATTACAGTTTTCTAAAGCCCAATGTTAAGGTAGTAATCAAAAACTGTATTACTATCATATTGGAACCACAACTCCTATCATATAGGCATAGGTGCTTAAACATATCAAATGATTCCCAGTCCTAGTAATGAACATTATAATTAATGTTTTAGATGGTTTCCATTGACTGCTGCAGTCAGACATGAATGACACAGTGAATAGGCAGTACTGTAGGAGTCTATGTTATTTTGCTGCTGTGTGAAACCTTTCAGCTTGGCTGTAAATCAAAAAGGTTTATGACCTTTATGAGAGCTTGCAAATAAATATGATTCACATATATGTAAAATCCACTTTGGTTCGGTTTATACGGAATGAAATGAAACCGTATATCAGTGGAATCTTCTGAATTTGTTTTTCAGTGGACAGGATTGAACAGGAATAAACAACATTTGGCTTGCTGTGGATTTTATGAGCACTCATTAAGTTGTGCAATTTGAATGTACTGAAGTTACCAAAGTGAAATCTGTTATTCAGCTGTTCAGCTCAAGAATGTGGTGGGTTGGCTAGTTGGAGCCTCTGTTTGCATATTTAGTCAGACAGATTTGCCAGTTTGATTCCAGGTTGAAACAGTGCCTACAAAAGGAAGGCAAGAGCACACAACATGTAACGGTACCTTGTTTCTACACAAGATCTCAACTAACGCTGGCCATTGTTTACAAGTTCCTGGTAGTCCAGCTGAAAAACTTCTAGAATTCCAGTACTGTAACCAGAACACTTTATCAAGACCTTATTTTGAGGAATATTTGAGGGGTTTTTTTCCTCCCCCAAAATATTTTTTTATTTAACAAAAGAAGCTCTAACATGTTGAATGTGAGCAACCTTAAGGTACCAGTATTCTTCAAACATCTTCAAAAGTGTTTGCGGGATCGATCACCAGATAAAGTCTGTAGAACAACCACTCCAGCTTTTTTCTGACAGCAGAACTTGTTTTTTAAATGTTATTTTTTTGGGCCTTTTAGCCTTTATTGTAGAGGATAGTGGAGAGAGAGACAGGAAACATGAAGAAGGACATGGCCGCTGCATCGGGGACTTTCACCCCCTGCTTGGGTCGCCCGCTCAACCTGTTGAGCTACGGGGGCAACCTGACAGCAAACCTGTCTGAAACTGTCAGTTGGGAAAGCGTCAGGTGATACAACAATTGTTGAAAGTACATTGATGCTAAACTTCTTTTAATCTCCCTTTAATTCTGTTGGTCAAACCACCTCTTTGATCACTTTATCAGTAGAAATGAATCACCACCACCATAAAAACCTTATTAAGATGGTCTAAAATGTGCACACCACTTTATCATATACTTAGTGTTGCCTTTCAGAACACTGGCTTTTTTTTTTACACTTCATATGATGCACATGAAAACTTCTACCTAAATAAAATACATCATAATAAATGGTCTGCACTTCTATATCGCTTTTCTGTCTTAGTGGTACTCAGAATTCTTTTCCTTTATTTCACATCCTTCCATTCACACACATATTTACACACCAGTGGCGGCAGAGTTGCCATACAAGGTGCTTACTTGCCATCGGGAACAATTTGGGGTTTAGTTTCTTGTCCAAGGTACACTTTGACATGTGGAGGGGCAAAGGATTAATCTGCCAACCTTGTGATCAGAGGACAGTCCACTCTATTACCTGGCCCACAGCTGCCCAGAGGGTTATAGAATTTGCAACATGATGACTTTGGTTTGAAGTCTCTTCAGAGATATGTTCAGTTATTCTGCACCAACTTAGTGTACTTACTTGATAATATTCCATACTTGGAGCCTGTAGGCATCTTTTAGATCAAATATGTCTCAAAGCACTAACAAAACTAAGATGATGCTAACATGCTAATACTAAGCAAGTATAGACCCTATTCACACCAGGTAATTAAAGTATGATCTCTGTCTGAATCTGTTATGTGGATATTTGATAATCAATCCATGGGTCTCTGCAGTTACACCTGGCATTAATGCTTCCTTGTTATCTAACTTATCTCACAATTTCATCTGGTTAATATATGCAGTTTTTAGGTGATGCTGGCTAACTTGTCAACATCCGTGGTTTGGTCAAGGAACACAGTCGTGTTGCTTTCTTTGCCAAGCTAACATTACTGCTACTACCTGTAGCATTTATCAGGCTTGCTCGATTAAGCAGGAAGAGGCAGAAATTTGTGGATTTATTTCTTAGGAATGCAGTGACACTGTGCCAATAGTATTTAAATCTGGCCAAGATCTGATCACAATATGGGACTCACTTCCACCAGATTTGGTCTGACTTGTTTAATGCTTGCTTGTTATCTGGATACAGATCTCAACGCTTATACCAGGTGTAATGGAGTATTAATGTTAATATGTTACCATTTTAGTTTAGCATGTTAGCATGTGCAACAGAGGCTGACAGGAACTATTGGACAAACTAGACAATTTACCTGATATGACAAATGAGTGTAAGAGGGACATGGATGTGGTTTCCAGATTTTATGGCAAGCCATCGAGTTGTTGTTGAGACATTTAAATCATAGCTATGAATGTTAACTTTACGGTGGTGCCATCCTTTTGGACCAGTCAATGAACCAACAGACTAGTCGTGATGTTCAGTTTGACCCATGTCAGGCCTAAGACATCAGCTGAAATGCTTTAAGAGATTTACACAAGAGATATGTTTTCCCTCTCTCTGTGACAAGTACAGCGATATCAATGAGAAGTGTATTTTAAAATGTGATTGCTGTTTGTTTTTTTAGATTTTAAAGAAGATTGCAAAGTACATTCAAGAGCAGAATGACAAGATCTACGCACCGCGAGGCCTCCTGCTCACCGACCCCATTGAGAGAGGCCTGCGAGTTGTATCCTACCCTTCTGTGTGAATGCAGACAGTGTATTTTAAGTATTTATCAAATTTAGGTCTCAGTTGAGCACACAGTAAATGTAATAAAGGAGCCTCAGACTTAGATTGCTAACAAACAAAGAAGAAACACAGTCAAGGCTGAAAGCCACAATGTTTTCACAATGAAAAACAATCTCGTTATGCAAGAATTAGGATGTTCGGGAAAGAGGAATGGTGTGCTGAATATTTTGGTCAACGTTAACTTGTTAAACATAGCCTGTGATCAGGAAATGTGAATGTGATCAGACCACAGCTTTAAGTAGAACAAGGAGCTTTCACAATGACCTAATAGATGTAGTGATTTACAGGCCTTCTGCCCCCAAACAACTGCTGGATGAAAATAGAAAGCAGCAGTTCGGGCAGCTTACAGGAAATCCAGCGCTATGTAGGGATACCCTGTAAAAACACCAGATAAAAGCTAGTATGTAATCCATAGCATCTGCATAAAATCAGCGGGTGCACCAACATCTTAGCTGTCCCGGCGTGCATGTGTGCGGGGTGACTCAACATCCCAATTAATTGTAACTGGGCGGCAATGAGAGATTAGGGATAACAAAATATGACTAAAATTGTTCACAGCTGAGCTTTGTTCCCGCTCTTGCCTGTGATTTTATAAGGCTGACGGTGATCTGGTTTATTTCTCCTGACACTGTCGAGCTGCTGTGCTGACTTTGGCGGGGAAGCACTGGAAGATTGACAGGAATGTCTCACCTGAATTGTGGTTTTATCATTCGAACCAAAGAAACATCATCATGTTTGTAATTGTCTGACGATTTGGCTGCTTCATTTGACCACCTGAACTCTGAAAATGTACCTTTTTGCCCAGGGCTGAGGGGATGAAGGGATTTTTGGAATCATGTGTTATGTTAAACAGAAACATGTTGCAGTTGGAATCACAGGGGTAGGGGAGTGCTGCGGTTACAGGACTCTTAACTTCCTGTGATTGTTGACCGTCTGTCATTTGCTGCAACCACAAATGCATCCATGAAAGAGCTCTGCTTTTTATAAAGTTGGAGGGACACAACACCGAGTGTGTGGGAGCTGCTGGTGTAAAAACAAAATTAAGTGGAAGTAGTATCAACCAGCAGGAGCTTGTGGTGACTTTAACAAGCTAGGCTAACTGGTGGACAATAGTTAAACCACTAACTAGCTTCTGCTTTTTAAGAGGGTACAACATCAACAGCAGGATGACTTCTTACAAATTTTGAATGCTGTAAAACTACAGACAGTTTCTTAAACGTTTATAACCATCTGTTGGGCTTACAGTGTTACCTATTGCTCGGTCCTGCCTGTGACTTAAGCGCTCCCATGTTCCTTTATTACTGCATACAGTACCCATGACAACGCTAATGAAAGCCAGACCCCTGCTTTCTATCACATCTGAGGATGGCAACATTAGAACTCCAGGCTAAGTAGCTTTTACTCCTTCTACTGCAAAGCGTGATGCACCCTCCCACATTCTGAATGTTGACAGACAAGTCACTTAAGGTGTGTAGCTGCACTATGGACTTATTGAAAACAGTGTAAAACAAATCAACCCAAATATACCCCACATCCAGTCTATTGCTACGACATGCAATGCCACTGCCACAGGAACCAACTGTGCAGAGGTTTGGAAGCAAGTTTTTTGTTTTTACGAACAACAGTTTTATGCTGAAAATATGAAAAATGTGCACAATAGCTGCAGTATCGTTGTGTTTTGTTTTTTATTGTTTACATAACAAGTGAGACGAATTCAAGTCTAATTTATCGTGAAATTAATGTGAAAGCAGCCCAGTTTGTCTCAGCTGCTTTCCCTTGACTTAATGCTATCAAGATCGAGGTCACCATCTTTGAAGACAGAAGCCTGACAAGATAAAAGCCAACATGGTGAGTCTCTGAACAAACAGTGGGAATATAATAAGGACATAAACTGTTTTTACAGATTTAATGCTCGGCTGTCAGCTGTGTACAGTAAAACAAACATTTTAAAAGTGTACAGATACATGTTTCCAATGATGTAACTCAAAGGGTTGGAGTCAAAGAGCAGTAATAAAACTGTGTTCCTCTTTATGTGCCCCACTGTCCATCGCTGTCATCCAGAATGCCTCCTCCACATTCAAAGCAAAATCCCACATCAAAGTTTAAAGCTTTTTCATCTGTGAGTAATATCAGTTAACTGCTTTACCACCAGGAGGCCTATTTCAAAAGCATTTAAAGGATCATTCTGCTTACTTTATGACTTCACATTATGTAGTGCTTTGTCATATATTTACTGAGGGATTTATGCGCACAGAGATCACTGTCCAGGTCACACGCACAAGACAAACCGAGCAGCTGAACCTAACGGAGATGAAGTGTTTTTAGCACATTAGCCACTCTCTCTTTAGTTACATGTCTTTTTAGTGGCTGTAATCAAACAATTATCACATTTCACCTAAAACGGCCCATTTCCTTGTTTACTTTGCTAGCCGCTGGGTTGCTGCCGCATGTCGTGTTGGTGGAAGTGGGAGAGATTTCATGGCTTCACTTTCAAAGTGTTTCTGATCCTACAGTGATGGACTCTTACCTCACTGAAAGTAAACTAAATAAAAATAGTTAGGAAGCAAACATTATAGCTGTAGTATCATACCAGGCTCACAGAAAGTAGTAGTATTATTTTTGTTATGTTATGTATGGCTGATGTAAATGGTTCCTCGTAGTCAGCAGTTTGTATTTACTGAATATTTGATCAGTGGTAAAGGCAGCTGAATATTTGAGCAGTTTAGGTCATATTCATTAAAGCCATATTACTAAGTCTCATTCATTTTGAGACACCTGTGGTTACCATGGTAACAGCACATGTATCTGCATTTGATTTACTGACTGAGGCTGAGAAAGACATAATTGGAGCATTATGCTGAAAGAGCACTGTGCTACTATTGCGTACATATTGTATACATTACTATTATATATATACATTATATTGTTTACATTGTTATGTATACATTACTTATATAAATACATTATATTGTTTACATACTATTATTTACATTATATTGTTGACATTATTATTATGAATACATTATATTGTTTACATTATACTGGTTGAACCGCTCAGCGGCTAAATGAACTTTCAATAGACACAGATTTGTCATATCCAGTGTACATTTGTTGTAATGTTTGGGCAAATTCATGCTTCCCAGGCTATATGTGAATTAAATTTCATCTTTACATATTTTTGTGTGCAGTTGAAACTTTGACTGCACAGACTGTCCACACTGGAAAACAAATTATGCTTAAAACAAATGTACAGTTCTTAGCTCTCCACTTTTTAGCATTTTGAACAGGAATGAAGAATTTCAAACTGAATTCACCTTTTTATATCCAAATCTGAGCCGGCTCACTGGACTTCTCTAAGAAGTCAGAAATGAATCAAGCATAACATTCAACCACAAAAACTAATTATTCTGTTCATTTTTGGGGGGTAAAACAGTAAATCTGAAATTCATGGATAACAATAATAATTATCTTTTAGCATTAAAAATATCGTTTTGATTAAAGAGGGCTGCAAGGTGGATCAGTGGTTAGCACCGTCGCCTCACAGCCAGAAGATCCCGGTTCGTGTCTCAGTTAGGATGCCTGGGATCTTTCTGCGTGGAGTTTGCATTTTCTCCCCGTGCAGTGTGGGTTCTCTCAGGGTTCTTCAGCTTCCTCCCACACAGTCCAAAAACATGTTGAGGTTAATTGGTGATTCTAAATTGTCTGTAGGTGTGACTGTGAGAGTGTTTGGTTGTCTGTCTCTAAGTGTAGCCCTGTGATAGACTGGTGACCTGTCCAGGGTGTCCCCTGCCTTCGCCCTGACTTGGCTGTGATAGACTCCAGCCCTCCATGAACCTAGTGAGGATCAAGCGGTGTATTGATGATGGATGGATGGATTTTGGTTAAAGAGCTTCTACATACTGCTGTATTAACCATTACAGGAACATAAAAAATGATTTTGGTTATTACCAATGCTGTTAGTTTAGGGCAACTTTGGCATAAACCTTACATTAGGTGGTGGTCTAATACATTTGTTAGGCACTGTATGTATGAGAAAATTCTCCATCATCCACACCTTTATAATTCATCATTAAAAAGGTTGTAGTTAAAGTAGCAACACAAGTTCTAAACTCTCTAGAAATCTTGTGCTCAACATACCCCAGGAATATTCACCGTCATGATGCTACAAGGTCGTAACCAGCAGCTGTATAATGTAAAGAGAGCACCATTACAGCAGCCAGCCTTTTAGAAACATACACAGGAGGGTTTTTTTTCTGTCTTCAATGTGAAGAGGAATGTGACTATTTGCACTGCAGACCAGTGCGTAGTTATTGTGGGATGAATAGAAGCACGTCCACATCCTCTGTTAACTTTCAAGGTCTGCATCAGTCTTGCTGAAAGCATGAACTGACCTTTAGAAACAGACCTGACATAGAATGCAGGGCTTCTCATTTGCCAGCAAAAACGTTTTCCTTCACCAGATTTTCTTTTTTTTTGTCATTTGATTTTATTTTGCTGGAAATTAAAGTTTTTCAAACCAAGTGAAGCAGCAAGTTACTGATAATATATGACTTAGAATAAGTGGATCCATCGTTGACAGCAGAATATTTCAAAGAAATTTTGTGGTCCAACAAACAAAATATTTTCTTCCTCAATTTCCTTTTTGTGAAAATTAGCTTCATTAAGCACATTTCTCCACAATTATCATTCCACTGCACTTATTCCCTATCCAACACACTTTATTTTCTTCAAACCCTAAAACCGTTTGAGACAGCACAGTATGATCGTCAACCACAGATGGCTTTTATATCTTCCACACTGGCAGGCGCCTAAGAACACATGTCATCCCATAAATTGCTTCATTCTCTGTTACAGTAAATCCCTTCATTTTCTCCTGTGGACAGAATAGAATAAGACAGGGAAGCTCATTTTGGATGTGCTGAGCCCAAATCATACTGAAAAGTACTTTAAAGAGGCTGGACGGGACCCAGTCTGCCCCTGTAGCTTAGACACCAACATCAGGCAGTGCGAGACATGACCTGTAAGTACTCCACCAGGGGAATGTTGTGTTTGGCAGTGTTTTTGAGGCCATAGACCCCTGTGGATGTTTAAACCATTGCCCTATTACTGTATAGACGCATACAGGGATTAATCTTCTCATTTGAAATTCCTGCCGAGTGCCACGATACATATACATGTCCTGCTGAGGAATGTAAGCCCAGGACTTTTATAAGTAGCTGTTGATAGAAGATCGTGTTGGAGCTTTGCCACAGACAGAGTAAACCACAGCAGACTTAAGAACACATACAGCACATCCATCCTTTCCAGTTTTTAAGCCTCTTTATTCCGCCAAGATCTCTTCTCCTCTGTCTCCTCTAGGCTTAAACTGATACATCTGTATATAGGACCCACATCAGCCTTATACTGTTTCCAGACACTGAGATCCGTTACAGTGAGCCTCCTCTTCTATCAGTTCATCTTCACGGGTGACAATCTGCTGTGAAACCGTCTCTACTATAAGATTATCTGTCATTTTGTAGTGTGCTTTTTTTTTTAAGCAGCTGTCACCAATATCTTTCCAGGGAACAATGGATCACATGGCTGACAAGAATAGTCAGGATACCGAAATTCTGCGAATACCTGCCTACATGTATCAGTAATATTAGGAGTGCACTGATACCGATACCGCAGGAAAACCTAAAACATCAGGAAAAATGAATCATTGATGAAGTGTTGTTGATCTGCAGCTTGTAGTAGCATGAGTTAACAATACCAGTGTAAATGCTGCTTTGTGTGTTTTCCACATTGGTAACTTAGCGAAAAAGATAAAACCAAACCAAATGGTCACTATTACCCCTAATTACCCCATCAGACTCCTGTAATGGAAGAACATTTGTTTTTCACAATCTAAATTGCTCTTGTTTGACTTATATTTGAGGGCACAATGTTAGTGTGTTATCTGTCATATTCACTAATCTGCCGCTTTTTGAGTCCTTTCAACAAGACAACATGTCTGTGAGCTAAATACTTTGCTAAGTTGCTTGTGTCAGCTCCCTTGCGTACATAAAACGTCTTTCACAGAAGGGTTTTGTGGTGCCGCTCTGATGTTTAGACTGCAGCCAAAATTATTTTTTTCATCCAATGTGTGAACGATTGGAAACTTGCAGTAGTTCTGTATCATGCTTACAAGAGTACTTCAAAGAGTTCTCAACCTCACAAGGAAAAGTCACTGTTCTTGTGTTATTTTTCAACATTGGCTCCTTTAACATTAACGCACTTGGTCCACCGATGTTCGAGCTTTGCTATCCCTTAGAGGAAGAAGGTCCCATCTTGAGCCTTCCAGAACAGTAGTGAAAGCTTTCACTACTGTTGAGAAAACATTGCATATTTCCTCCTCTTGACACACCTGATAAAAGACCAGTGGCAGGAGAGAGTTGGCGCAAACGTCTTCAACGTTTTTCTTGGTGAGTTGAGTGTTAGCATCGTATAAAGCCATCAGCTTCTTTAGCTGCTTCACTGCCTCAAACGTAGTCTCCAACATTAACCTGCACGTCAGAGCGACGACCTGATCATCATTCTGAAAATGTCGACTGCACAAGTGGGATTCAGTTTGGAAAACAGAAGTCAGACGGTGAAGGTTGGGTCAGTAAGGTTCATGAAGCAACAGTTCAAAGACACATTTAGCTGCTGTGGACAGATGTACTGTCCTGGAGCAACGGCAGCCAGCTCCAAGCTCTCCTTTCCTTTTTTCTATGATTGCTTTAATCATTTGAGTTTTTGTGCCCTAAAATGGGAGTTACCCCCCTAGTTCCCCAGTGAGGCTGAGAACTTGTGGAAGTACCCTTGTATAAGAAAGAAGCAGTTGGCCTGACCACGATACCTGCAGAGAGGAGAAGCACAGTGCTGCACACACACTCCTGCTGTCCTGCTGTTGCACATTGATGCGATTCACAGGAACTGAAACTTCTGTTAACTGCGGCCGTTCTTTAAGTACTGGTACTGAAAAAATAGGGAAGCCTTTTGTTTTTAATGTCAGAGGATTGCAGTACTTGTCTGGTATCGGTATACTGTGCAACACTATGACTGAGAAATAAAATGCAACACTAAAAATCCTCTTTATTTTAAATTTTACATACACACAATGCTTTTGTTCTATATTCTATCATTTGGCAAAGACTTTAAACCCTAAAAATACAATTCTAGGATAAGCACCTTTTAAATAATTAACAGTTGTAAAGTTGCTTGAGCAATGTTAAAAAAAAACCCAAAAGTTTACTTGTTATTGGCCTCTGGCTGCTCCAGAACACATAAAGCCTTTCTTTCCCATCCCCTCTCCATCCCCGCTGTGGCTGGAGGCCCAGCAGATTTAAAGCAGGATTGTAGCTGCTGGGCTCCTCCCAGGTGAAGCTCTGAACAGGGTGATGGATCAGCCTCTAGCGGGATGACTGCGCTGTAGAAAAACCAAACTTGGACCGCGCAGCTCCTCACCGCTGAGCATCCATTCAGAGGCAGATGGCGCCAAGTCGGTGTCCTGGCATCTCGTCCAAAAGACATTCTGCTCCTGATAAGGCGCCGTTTGGCTCCATGTACAAACTTGCTGCGTAGCCACAGCACGCCAGCAAACCTGTAAATGAGACTGCACACATGAGAATATTTAGTGTCAGCGGGAAACGTTGGACAAGCTAAAAGCAAAAATGGTATTTCTCATTAGTTTATTGTTCTTTTCATTGCCTGAAATGTGTTTTTTATCACCTGCAAGATTGTGTTTTACAGGCCAAACTAAACGATAATTTCAGTGAACTGTCACTTTTTGAATTGTTGTTTTTACACTTGATTGTAAATCATCCTGGGAATGTTTGCACTTTGTTTAAACTACGTTACATTTATAAATGCGACATGAACGGACTCCACCTGCTTTTGATAGCAGTCCTTCAGTGAACAAACCGCTTGCCTGAAATGCGGCGTTTTGCAGCGAGTGGTGATGTGTGATAGACACGGTTTACTTAAATATTTGTGTAAGCCAACACCAGCTCACTGAGTTCAGTGTTTGTTGTGAGCCAGCGAGCAGATGGATGATTAAACTAAATCCAACAACCATCACTGTCAGTCAGGTCAGAGGCAGTTTATGTTGCATGTGAGGAAAAAATGCACCGAATAAAGATTCTATGAAATAAAATCAAGAGAGAGTTGAACCTTATCTTAGTTTTTTGACTCAAGATGGTTAATAATTTGAATACACTGTAGTTTCATGTCCAATTTGTGAATAATTAACATGTAATTATTAAAAATAGCTTACTAGTGTCTTTTAAAGTGTGAAATGAAAGCAGGTGAAATGTCAGTTGATGTGTTAGCATCGTTATCTGAGAAACCACAGAGAAAGTCCTCAGAATTCTCTCTGACAAACGATTTTATTCTCAAAACACTGCTGAAGTAATTGAATTGACTCAATCACTGTCACCATTATTAAACCCAACTCTCAGCCCTATTTAGCTTCAGTCAAGGGGCAGGTGATGGCAAGACGATACAAGAGCTGTGACATTAATTTTAAAAAGTCATTATTATGCAAAGAGATAACCTGACAATAGATGGATAAAAGATCCTGTGATTTAAAATGAGGCTTTTATTTATTTCGTATCAAACACTTCAGAGCTCCATGTACAGTGTACAGGGTTCTATCTGGTTGCTGCTAATGTTTACATGTGCACCTCAGTGGAACGTTCTCAGTATTGTTGTGAAAGTGTATTTAATCCTCTGTCACTGACTGATCTTGCTGTTTTCTGCAGCTGCTGTGTGACTGAGCCGAGCTGCGCCGGAGCCCTCCTCCCCGAGGACTGCCCACACCTGCATCCTTAAACACTGCGACTCTACAATCTATCTCTTTCTACCAACTACCATGTGCATGTCCCGTTCAGAGCATCCTGTGTCGGCAAGTTAGACATTTCGTCCGTGACACCTGAACAAATACTGTTTTAGCATTATTTGCGGCTTTTCTGTCAGCAACTTTTTATTTAGTTGGAGGAAAGGAAATGATGCCTTGGAAAGGCTAACTCAGAATTTATCGACATTCCTCGAGCCATGTTATTTTGGACTACAAAAGTACTTTTTGAATTGTAGTATTTGTGAAATTATAACTTTTATAAATTCCTTTCCCTTTTAGACGCTCCTTTTTGAATACTAAAGCCAACACACAGGGTAACTTATTTCTATGAAGGAACTCATCCACACTCCTGCTGTAGTGATTGTTTTGGCTGAACTGACAGTTTGCTCAGTTTCAGCCACGTAACCGAGAACTGTGGTTGTTAGTGAGGTTTGCTGCATGCGCTCTACCTTAGTTTGTTTGCTTTCGTCTTATTTTTGTATTTTTGTCCTTCGTACATTCTCACCTTCTCTGCCTGTCTGCTCGTGACCTTTGATTTTCAGCTCCAAACATTCCAGTCAAACAGTCACAGTTTAAATATTAATGTACATCTTTTATTTCTATGCATTGATTTAAGAGATGCTTTATTCTTTCTTTAAAACGACAACCAAAGCTTGTGCTTGCTCTGTATTAGGCATGTCATACTGTTAATGCAATTCAGTGAGTTAGTTCTTTTCTTTTTGAAAGTACGCTTAAGGTTTAGTGACTTACTGTTGATTTCAGACTCGTGTTTAGTAAAACGTCTATTTATATACTGTGAGATTGCCTTTGACTGAAGTATTAAAAGTGCTCTTGTTAGTTGTCAGTGCCTAAAATGGCTTTGAATGTTGCCTTTATTTAAGTGTAAAGGTCCGGTCACACCAGGCTTCGAAACGGGAAAACCTAACTTGAATTCATTCCAGTTGAATCACTGTGATCACAGGGGGGAAGTAAATCAGCACAAGTGTTTCACATTAGCTTTAACTTTAGTGATCTCTGAATTTACACCGTTGACCAATAACAAGCTTTCTTTCTAGTGCTGACCTTTGAGGGGGAGAGAGTCCTATCACCACAATGGTTTTAGCTATTGTAGCTAATTACAACGGATTAGTCACCTGAAGGATTCGACCTTTGTGTCCTTCGTTATTGGCACCATCAACACTAGTCGGTTAAACTGATTATAATACTTCATTATGGTAAACTTTTGTGTCTAAGATGTTACACAGCATGTTTGGAAAGATTTTGTTGTAGAAAAGAAAAGATTGCAGGTAGTGTCACTATTAATAGCCATGTAACACTTGACTGGTGCGATGTGTAACCACAGGAACTCTGCAAACCAATACGACATTGTTAAACCGCTCTCAGAAAAGATAACGCAGCTCACCACAGCACTGTGCAAGATAGGCTTCCACTCTGCTGAAGGTTTTCAAGAGTTAATGTGATCTATTAAGGCTGGATACATGGTGCTGAGGTGGAAAATGATCTCATCCAGACTGGAGCACAACTCGTGTTTTCTTGCTTTAAGACTGATCTAAGTATGTCTAGTCAACAGGGAAACAAATCATTAGGAACATCCCTACCTGTGTCTTTTCTTAATCTCCTCTGAATAAAAAACTGCTCTACAGAGTAAGAAAGCTCTGCAGACGGTTCGGAGACAGCGGTTCAAGTGCCTCTTTTGAACACAAAAATGTTTGTTTATTCAGTAAATACCAGGACCTGAAGTCAGAGCCGCAGCGACGTCTTAGTTCAAATGGAAAAACAATTTAGAAAACACTACATACCATTTGTTTCACACATCTTGTCAGCGCAATATGTATAACTGGCAAACGGTAAAAAGACAACAGTGAACAGAAAACTGTAAAACTGCTTGCTGTTGTATAATCAGGAAGTGTACCGCTGACAAGGATGTGACTTCCAGCATTACTCGACTGCTGCCGAAATGTCGCTCATGTCTCTCAGTGAAGTCAAATGTTTGTTAGACATCTTAGTAACCAAAAGCATCCATGGTACTGGAACGTAGTAAAGCTCCTACCTGATGTCTAACACCCTACATTTTTACAGAAACCCTGATTATTGTCCTTGTACTGTGTTCTGGTGTGACCAGGCCTTGACCAGTAGGATCACGTCAGGTCTTGTTAACGTATTGCTAACAAACTACACTTCAAGATCATGATTCTTGACCAGGTGTAACTCAAACAGGAGAACCTCAGTGCGTATCGCTGGTAATGTGTGACTTCAACTGTCTCTGATGTTTGGTGAATGTGGTCCGACAGAAGCATCTAAAATAGCTCTATGTAACAGTAACGACCTTTGAACGGCGTAATCAACAAATCAGCTACTACCTTGATTTCTAGTTGTGTAAATAAAGTTTCGTTTAACCTTGATTGACATAGGTCCTTATTTATCTTGAGTTCAGCTGATTGAACTTTTCTACATTTTTTTTTCAGTTGAAATCCAAATGTGTTATTAATCTACAACTTGTATGCCAATAAACGAAACATGTACATATTTTATCTCTTGCTGCCTTCTTGTCTTATTTTGGTTCTTTCTTTACTCCATGGCCTAATTTCAGCATTGTTTTCCTGTTTTAGTTATTTGTAGAAGTGTCAGCAATAGGTTGCTTTGCCTGAAAATGAACTTTTGTTCGTCAATATGCCCGACACAAGAAGGCTGCATGTGTGAAGTTCATCATGGTTTGCACTGTCTGTGATAAAGAGCAGCTGATTTCTCAGAAGGGCGCAAGATGGCCTTTATCTCACCGTGACGTAGATGTGAATATGCTCAACCGACCAACAGCATGAAGATCAGCTGCCTAATATTGTGTGGCTCCCTCCTCTCGCCATCACATTAGTTCTGATCCATCAGGCCGTGGACTCGGAGCTGCCGGGACTGTCTCGTAGTGTCTGGCACTGGGGAGTGCAGGTTCAGGTTGAGGCCTCTGTGAATCTGGGTTCTTTCGGCGAGGTACTATTGGGATCTGTGGGGAGGTATGGAGGCTGAGCAGTTCTAGCAGTGTGGGATGGTGCAACGTGCTGCCAGGAGATGGCACTAGTGACAGGGAGGGCTGTTGCCATTGTGATGTGCTTGGTCTGCGGTTGGGTGGCACGAGTCAGAGTACCATCCACATGAATGCACAGAACACTACACTGTAACAAGAAGATCAACGGTGTTTACTTCACCTGCAGTGGTTTTTAGTTTATATTTATTGTTGCGGCTGATTGTTTGTGTGTGTGGGAGTGTATGATTTTTAGTTCAGCAAGTAACAATTAAAGCACCTCAGGGGGTTACTGCCAAAGTGGGCCAAACCACATTAACTAGTTTCCAGAAAAATGGGGTCCAAATTTTTTGTTGCTAAAAAAAAGGTCCTGGTTGTTAGAGGAGTGATTATATGCATCCAAAGATGTTTCAAAACTGTCCAGAGATAGAAACAGCTACTCTTTGGTGACTTATTTACGTTTTAATTTTGCCTTTTCTTTTGCTGAGTCCCAAAGCGGGTCATACCACATTTACTACTTTTTTTGAGAAAAACAGTGATTCAAAGTTTGTCTTGCTAAACAGCATTGAAGAGTTTACATCATAAGGAACTAGAGGTACATTTGTGGACCATGGGGTAGAAATAGATGCTTGGTGGTGGTTCATGAAGTTTTCATTTTACCTTACCGTACCAACAAGTTGAGTTTTCATGGGGCTTGAGGTCGCGCTGCCCGCCACGTTGAATTGCAAGCACATGCAACTACCTAAGATATAATGGTAAGCAGTTTCTGTGGCTTGGCCCAGTTTGGCACTAAATTTTGATGCAAAAACCATTTTGGGCCAAACTTCAGAGTGACATTGTGGCATTACTAGTGGGCTGTTGGTTGGACCAACAGTGGTTTTGTGGTTTGCTCTGCTTTGGCACTGAACGCCTCAATTAAAAGAGGCAAACTTATCTAATTAAGTAAAATTAATAATCATATAAAGGAAGTTGATGTAATGAAACTGATCATGAGTTTTTCCAGTGCAAAGAACAAAGTAACCCTTGAATTAAGCTTTTTTTTTTTCTCTCTCATTTGGTCACAGATTTCCTCACTTTAAAACAAGACACAAGCTTGATTTGTCTGCACGGTTTCAAATGTTTATTTCAAATGCTTATCATTTAACAACTTTTGACAGTGCAGCATCTGAAGGCTACTGAATAATAAGGTTGAACCTCTGACTAGACTGTCAGTGGTCAAGTTGCCACGTTTTGGAAGGAAACTGTTCCTTGTGAGTTGGACGGTATGATGCTGAATCAGTGCAATGCATTTAAGATGTGTGACACATTTTCCAGTAGTTAAAACAACACTGAAGGGTCGGCCTCTAAAACCAGCAGTAAGTTGACTTCTGCAGTCAGTGTCCTGACACCTCGCTGTGTGGAGGCGAACGCCCTACTGAACAGCTATTTCTGGCATTTCAGCAGCATGTCACGGCGATCACCAGCAAACAGTCGACTCTGTAACTCCAGCGAAAGCTTGTGAGTGGTCTCTTAAAATCTTATTGGCAGCAGTTTTACAATTACTGCATTCCTCTTGATCTTGGCGTCGCTTCATCTATTTTCACAAGAGTTTTATTCTCACATTTTCTGTGTGTTCCACCTCATTACTGCCTTTGTTTTTTATTTGACTCAAAAACCCATAAAACTCACTGCAACACGGACCCGGAGCCCAGAAGTTCACCGTTCTGGTCCACGCGGTCCCGACCTCGTGACAGTCGACTATCAAAGTTTAACACGAGGTTCTGTGTGTCTCTCTGCAGGAGACTAAAAAAGCCTCTGCTGTCACACTTCTCTCCCAGGGTTTTGCGTCATCAGTGCCATGTGGCATTTTGACAAGGAACATGGAAGTAATTTGATAAATTATCTTGGAAAAGATTTATGTTACAATGAATACTTTATTTTACAATTACTCTCGTACATTCACTCCAGTAAACTTTGGTTTTCAGCTGAGCGAGGCGGTGGAGGGAGTAACCCGGTGCTACTCTCTGAGGTGAAAAAGCAAATAAAAATAGGACTTTAAGGACATGAAAGCAAACCAGTGTACTTTTAAAGTTCATAAAACAATTTCCCATCAGCCCCACTGAGAGCCCCTCTGTCCTCCGCTGACTGACGACCGTAGATAGATAAAACCATGATCACAGCTCTCAGTGGCCTCGCAGAACAATGTGGCATTTTTAAAACCAAACATCTGGTGATGAAAGGAGCAAACGCTGAACAATAATCTCTCTCTGTTTTATGACAAACTAAAGCTCGTACACTGATTTAAAAACAGAAAAGGCCACTATATTCAATTCAAATGTATTTGTATAGCGCAGTTTACAACATATGTCATCACATAGTGCTTAACAAAGTAAGGCATAGACCTTACAAATGCAATATGTTTGCAATATATCCGAAAGTCTGAAAAATATGAAGGACATTTCGGTAAGTCTGAGGCGAAGAAGAGTATCAGAGCAACTGTTCAGACAATACACATTTAAACATGTGATCCCCCACAGGATTACAAGAACCAGCTAAATATTGTATATTTTCAGGTAATATGTGTGATTTTGGAAGCCTTTTGTTTTCTAACAGGGTTTAAATGATAAAGACTCTGTGATTCAGAACCAGGGGTGCTTGTAGCACAGGGGGTCATTTTGCAGTTTCTTTTTATTTAACTGTTATTTTAAGCTAGATGTTTATTCACTTTCATTTAAACAACACAGTCAAGAGAAGACGTAGCTCACATAGACGTATAATGACAAAAAGAAAAAAGACACAAACAAAAAACAGGCAGATGCAACATTATCCTAAAAATAGTACGCGCATAAGTTTAAGGGCTGTTTTAAAGTAATCTCACTACATTAACGATTAGATATTTGTGTCACATCTGGCACAGAGCGAGTCAATGATCGTGTTTCGTCGTCTAACTGTGAACCAAATCTCTCATGACTTCACATTATCTTCGCTTTCTACCATATCTGACACATTAATGCTCCCCGATAGCTGCGTAAAGGCGCCACAAATCCCTTTCAGAAGACAAGTCATCTACTGAATACCACAGCTAATGCTCCTCTCTCTCTAATCTACTGGCTCATGTTGCCTCTGAATGCTGGATTCTGTTTCTTGATGAGACTGCTGTGGGAGATTATAACCACCAAAATATTCATTTTAAGATCCAGGAGCAACTGAACTTCCAGTATTTTGTGTATTATTTGTGAAATCTTGCACCAAGAAGGCTATGAAACAACTATGCTTGTTTGTGTACACAGGATTGTTGGTGGTTGCTGAAGCACAAATAAAACAAAAACAGACTTTATGAGGGACTTTGGAAATGATATATCTTATTAATCTCAGGCTGCATATGGAATCTGTATGTTTGAGAGGAATGAAAACAATTACATGTCAACCACACAAAGTTAAACACCATTTCTGTGACTGTGTGGAGCTTTTTCCAGGAAACACTGGAGATGTGCGTAAAGCTGACGGGCTTCTCGTCTCTGAGGGAAGCGGCGGTGTCGGGTCCTCCTGCTGGGTGATTCAGCTCAGCTTAAACTGCAGCACAACACATCGCCCAGATGGCTTCCCTCCAGCATCCACAGCTCGTGTTCTCCAACAGAGAAGGCAGCTCTAATTTAAAGCCCACATAAAGATCTGGGGCAGCTCACTGCCTCTGTTCTACATGGATGTGCTTATGATGACTGTAATTCATTGGCTTTATGGTTTATTGGATGTATTCTGGCCCAAAATGCATAATTGGGTTTTACTGTAAACACCCCTCCCCTCTGCCGGTGGGCTTTGAAACCAGCTCTGGATGTGGCTGGCGGAGAAACGTGGGATTGTTTGGTATGTGAACGCAACTTGGTTTCATGAAACAGCTTTGGCTCATGCTGTACATGTGGCCTTTTCTTTCTACTGGGCACAAACGTGAAAATGTGTTCATTTGCCAAATTAGAAACTACAGATGACCTGTAATGTCCTTCGCTGGCTACCTCTCACCCAGTGCATGCTGGGATAGATGGCATCATTCCACGACGGTGAAAGATGTAAATGCTTCAGAGGAGGCATGAACAGGCCACAGAGAAGCTCAGGTTACCTGCTGACTGGAGAGAAACATTGTAATGTGTGATTCAGGCCACAAGAGCTCAGTGTTGTACCGCTGCAGAGGCTCCGGATGAAGTGTGCCTCAGATAATCACAGCTGCAGCATCTTTGAGGGCACAGAGGTCATGTCCTGTTGCTTTTATTGCTGAGAATCTTGGAGTCAAAAGTGCAGTTTGCAATTTAAAATCCAAACAGTAACTGGTCTGTAAAGACAGAAGCAATGAAAAAATACAGGTGTTCCTACACTATCCCACCCTCTGGGTTTTGCCTCTCAGTGCTCCAGCTTGTACTTTACAGCCTGCTACTATGAGCTGGACTGTCTCATAGATAGATCCTCTATCCAGGCCATGTGTCCCTACGGCCGTTGCAGTGGCCTCACAGTCAGGCCCTGTGTCCTTCAGACTGGCATTTTGAAAGCACAAATGTTTTAGTGGGTGACTGTGGCTCAGGTGGTTGTCCTCTAATCACAAGGCTGGCGGTTCGATCCCCAGCCCCTCCACAGTCAAAGTGTCCTTGGGCAAGACACTGAAGTTGCTCCCAATGGACCATCACTCCCCACTGTGACCTCAATAATAAACATAAAGCAGAATTATCACCTTTTTGACATCAACAAAATAAAAAATGTTAAAGGCTCTGTTGAATTTCATAGAAATCTTAAAAACCTGATGACTCTTAGGCAAGTTCTGCAGTGTTCCAAAACTATATATATATATATTTTACAGTAGTAAGATCAGGATTTCATAATAGGAACTGCTAATTCAGCCATTTAACCACATTTCCCAGCAGGAATGGGAACGGGGATCCATAAAACATAATACTTAATGTTCCTTGTAAATGCTTGCAAGTCTGTACTGGTGAACACTTTTAACATTAATATTGATATTGCAGCATTGCATTAGGCAGCTCCATCTCCACTGTCTTCATAAGTATTGTGTTGTTTGATGGCTTCCTTAAATGAAGAGTTCATGATTTTATTCTAATACACGTTTCATCATCATCAGACTGACACGTACAACACTATTCCAGCGTGATGCACATGACAAGAGGCCGTATGATTGACAGCTAATCTGGTACATGCGGATCATCTAAATGTAATACCTGGCTCGGCAATCTTTACCCAGAATCACAGACTCCACCTTTTATCGTTTTCATAACAAGGAGATCTTTTCTATTAGTTACTAGACAGTAATGTCATAGTTACAAATTATATACATACATCATTTTTTTTAATACAGTGTGCCCATTTAGTCGAATTGTTTTAAACTGTTCTTGTCGTCATGCTCTGTTTTTATCCAGTTAACTGTGGCATCAGTGTCTCCTCTCATTTCTAGAAGCGGAATGTATCCTGTATCGTTTCTAACATTAAAAGTGCCTAAAGCAAATGTAAATAAAATGTGTACCTTCAATGTAAGATTTACCGATGTCTTCTAGTTGTGCCTTTTTCTTTTAATTTTTAAGACCTGCAGATTCCCTGATACCTTGATATTTTGGAATAGTGTGTCTTAAAAGGGAGGTGATATGTCTGATGTATGGTTTGAATAAACATACAGCCATAACAGACCATGTGAGGCACACATGTAAGAATGATTCAGAAAGTATTCAGATGGCACAAATTTATTGCGTTGTAAATTGGATTTTAATCTATATTATAGGTCATAATGACAATTCAAAATCTGATCTGTTTGAGATGAAAGGGTTGAAAGTCAAATACAGAGGCTCTTGAAGAAGATAAAGAAATCTTTGAGAACAGTCTCTCTTTAGAAGATAAACTGATGACCCAAAAATATCAGCTGTCAGCAGCAGAAAAACCAAGACGACTGAACACACAAGCCACAACAAAATCAATAATGACAACAAGATGAATGTGAATAACGGTAAACAGCAAAGGTTTAGTTGCTCCGTAACTCAGACCTTTATTATAGTTTAACACACAAAGCACATTGTTTCGTACGCTCAGTTCAAGTATACTGTTAGTATACATAATGTAGCTGTTCAACATGTACTGTGCCCTCAGAAAACAGAGGACCAGTTTGATAGCACCATTACAAAAAGTACATTAAAACTGGATTCACACACATTATTGTAAAAAAGAATGAAACAGGGAATAAAAACAATGTAACTTTAACATATGAATTACTGGTGTGTTGTTTTTGAAAACTGCGAGAGGAGAAAAACAACACATCTGTAACAGACCGTCTAACAGGGAGAAATGTGCTCTCTCTGTGCTGAGAGGATGCGATCCGTGTCGCCACAGGATAGAAATCACCTCCTCGGTCCTCGTGAGGAGAACATAAAGCAGTGAGAGGAAGTGGCTGAAACCTTCCTTTAATTGACAGCATGTCACTGGAGGATAGTCCTGGTGTAGGAAGACTGAAGACTCCTCTGGACTGTCTTAAAGCACATATCATTAATATTTTTACTATTTAAAAGAAGAAAAAGGTTGTTGCAGAAACGTCATAAACACTAGATGCATCGTACCTTTGTGGACACACACAGACCCTTGTGGACACCGTGGACGAGCAAAAGTGGAAGCTACTACAGTAGTATAAAAGTAGTATAATAGAAAAAAAAAAAAAGCTGCATGTCCATGATGTCCGCAGATGTCTGAACGCACCCACAAGAAAGTATGATAGAGGCTTAACACTGGCCTGAGTCTTTAAGCTGTACGGTTGCTACAGCTGGTTAACTAAGCTGGTTAACCTGCTAACTGCCCTGCAGGCTGGAAGCTCAAACTGCTGGGGTGACTGGTCTTGTCCTGTACCCTGCACATGGAAATGAATGTTATCTAAAAAAAGTGGCACAGCAAAATGAATCCTAAAATGCTAAAACACTATCTGACTGGTAAATCACAATAGCTCCAGCAGGTTCTCCGAGAAACCTGCTGATGATTACACACACAGTCCGTTAGCTAATTAGTTAACTTGGCTTTGTTGCTAACAGAATAATAACTTAACAGATAATCAGACATGTTTCGGTGCAGTTAATACGTCACCACCAGAGGACATTAAACTGGAGAGTGTAGTTCAGCACAGCTAATTAGCAACGATGGCACACCGGCTCATCGCCTCATTCTTTAAAATATTTAAGATGGGTGTTGCTATCAGAGAGTGGTTCAAATTTGGAAGTCTCAAACCCACTGTTTCAGTTAACTCGATACAACAAATTTGTGCCGTTTTACTTTCACTTAACTGTAACCCACTGGAATGAACCGAGATTAGTGGTACGTTTCTCAGTTTTACATGATGACGTGGATAGGCCTTTATGCGCTTAAAAGACCCTCTCTGAAGTTAACAGCTAATAATTCATCTGTGTGTATCAAAGTCACATTATTAGAAGGTTTTTCCATGAAAATGATCCCTTCCTGCCTTGAAATGACGTAAATGTAACACTACACTTGGTTCCTCTAACATCTATGAAGTCCCTCTCTCTCTCTTCACTCAGCCCTCCTCATTCACTACTGATGAAGCAAACCAGCTCACCGAGGACTCAGTAATTTAGCTCAAACCGGATACTAACAGGATTGGTTCCATAGGTTTGTTATGTATGAGCCTGTCTTTGATATGCAGTTTCATGATGGAAATGTTCAGCCATGCTGGTGCCAGCATAGAAAAAAAACACCATATGGACATGTTAGGAAATGTGACGGAGAGGAGAGGGTCTTTAAAAAAATGTCACTGGCTTTATGCAAGGAGAAGTCTACCGTTCATTCACAGTCTCATTTCAGCATGGCACTGTGGCACTCTTCAAAATGAAAAACCTTATACAATTAATTTAAAGAAGTCTGATAAAAACGTAACTCAACACCAGGTGAAAAAGCAGTCGTTTACTGCCAGCTGTGGCTGAAAGTTTCAAGTTTGTTTAGCATCTAATAAAACTCTGCTGTGGTCATACGTGTTCTGTCGCACCTGCAACCACATCCAACAGGGACATCACAAAGCACCACCTGGAGTACGCCTGTCCATCACCGCAGCAAGGTGGGAGTTAAACCACTGGAGGGCAGCAAAAACAAGCTTCTGATGTTATGTGTTCAGTTTTTAAGGATCGCACTGCTTTCTAGCATTGGGCGCTTGACAGGTGTAAAGTACCCAAGACCTCAACTTTATGCAAATGAGGAGCAGGCAATGAGGAGCAGGCAATGCAATGCAACGCTACCAAAACACACTGCAGAGTGGCTCACATAGACAATGAATGGGAGGCGCTGAAGTGATGATGGACACGTACCATGAGACGGTGTTAAGGTGCTCTTTAACGACGGGAGACGTAATGAATGTAAAGGTGAAAGAAAAAAGAAACATGAGTTTCTCATATTAGCTTCAGAAACAAATATTGCTACATATAAACAGGAAAGCTAAGAATATTATTTATGTCTAGGATAAATGAGCTCGCTTCCACCACACCTTCACAACACCAAAGGACAGTAGTGCAAATCTTTTTGGATCGTGACTACAGTCTAAGCCCATTTACTTTAGTTAGATCAGTGAAGAAGATGCTCCAATTAAAAGAAAAAAAAGGCCTTTGGGCATTTTAAGGCACTTTAGTATGTCACGTTTCAGCCATGGTAGATTAGTCTTGCAGCTGAATCAGGCAATTAGCTCTTGTAATTGGTGATGAACGGGCTGTTTGCTTTTTGAGGACTTGCTTCTGCCACAGTTTATTTGCATAAACTCCTGAAGAAGTAAAGCGTGTGCTTTCACCTTAAATACCCGACATGCAATAGAAACACTTGTGTAACATAACCTCAGTGTATCTGGACTTCAGTGTGTAAAAGGCACTTTGTGAAACTGTTGAAAAGTGGAAGAAAAGGACCTGCACGGTTACACACAGGCAGCTGCTGCTGTTATCGATAATTTCTCTCAATCTTCAGGCGACCTGGCACAAACATCCAAACTCTCCGGGGAGAGCTTTGAACAAAGATACACTGCAACAGAGTGCTGTTAAAGTGCTCCATTTAAAAAAAAAAAAAAGCTCATTCTAGATGACATTCCCCGATGCTGCACCTTGTGTAAAACACTGCCTCGAACCTGCAGGTTTATTCAGCACTCATGAAAAAGTAAAAGGTCTCTCAGTCACAGAGCACGCAAAGAGCTTCACCAGTCTCTTGATCTTAACCAAGGAAGTTGGAAGCACTGGTAAAACAGTAGCTGCCTCTGTCTAGACAGGAGGAGGAATCAAATATTCTTTCTGCTGAAGGGAAAAGGGGGGTGGAGTGTCAAAGAAAGCTGCTGCTTCATGGATGAGGGGAACATAAAAAGAGGTGGTTTGACCAGGACATAGCTGGCAGGAGGAATCCAGCACAGATTGAGGTGTGCAGTGGTTGGAGGGCTTCAGACAGTCTTCCTGCTGGAGGGAATGGCCAGATCACTCTTCTGCTTCTTCTTTACCTGTGGGTCACCTGGTTGTTGAGGAGGCCTGGGAACGTCTGTTCTGTTTCAGTGCTTAATGAGCCACCTAGCAGTAGAGCAGCAGACACAGACAGTTACCACCCACACACTTTGTCCTTGTTTCACATCCCACACCAACAGGTCCGTTTGTTTTCAGATTGTAGATATGTAGCAGATTTGGAAGGTATCTGGTTGGTTCTCTGACATGCCTACGTTAAAAATTAAAAGTATACGATTGCTGATTCCCAAACAGCGGTACTTGTGCCCATCTGAGGGCTTTTGCAGTTTTCAAGAGGTATACAGAAAGATTAGTGCCACTCATTAAACATAAAAATTACAAAATGACATTTTAGAAACTAGAATGTCACCATTAAGTCAGTTGTAACTGCTGAGAGTCATGACAACAAGGTCAGAAAAGCAGAGAACTGTCTGCTGACGTATTGGACAATCTAAATGTTTCAATAATTACCTAAATGCAAGCTATACATAAAGTTGAAATCAGAAGTTTACATACACTGCATAAAAGACACATAACCCTTTTTTTTTCCCTCACTGCCTGACTGATTAAATCAGACTAAACCTTTCCTGTTTTAGGTCAGTTAGGATTACCAAAATTACTTCTGTTTGCTAAATGCAAGAACAAAGAGAGAGATTTTTTAGACCTTTTTTTTTTGTAATCCTAACTGACCTAAAAGAGGAAAAGTTTAGTCTGATTTAATGTCAGACAGAAAAAAAGGTTATGTGTCTTTTCATACAGTATATGGAAACTTCTGGTTTCAACTGTAGTTGCCTGAAAGTAATAAATTAAACAGTTAACTAAATGTTATGAATAACTAGGTAAGTAAATAATAGCTGGCTGAAAAAGGATTTGTTCCAGTATTTAATGCTAGCTAAAAGTGATGGCTAAATGGTTTAGTTAGCTAAAAGCAATGAATATATGGTCAGTATAGACAGCTAGATTAGCTGTGATGTTAAAGCAAAAGCTATGACTGGCTAAATGCAATAGATGCAAAAATTACAGTTGTAAACTAAGATAATGTGTAAACTTGGGTATGACAAAATGAATACCAAACTGTATTACAGGAGACTTGAAACTAGCAACTGAGACCATAAAGTCATCAGAATAATGTTTCCTGATGTAGTAAACGAAGTGAGAATTAGGACAATTTTTCTTATAGACTTTTATTTGTCTTTGGCTGGCTGGCTTAAGACACTTGAGCACTGGCTTCACTTTCAGACCTGGAAGTTATGTCTACTTCTTTTGTACCATCTGTGGTTTCAAATCTGTGTAGACTGTCTTAACATTTGCATTTTGTGCTACATCTGACTTCTCTATAGTGAAATCATACATCCTGGAATATCTGCTGCTCGACTGGACAGACCAATTTAACTAATTCTGAAATAACATATGGTAGTTTATCAGCATTTCAAAGACACAGATAGTCTTCTAAACCACAGCAGTGTCCTACCGTTATGGCAGCTGTACATCCACACACGGTGGCCATCATATCGACATCTGCATTTCATGATGTTGTTGCTGTAGTCCGACTCTGGTACCTCATAGTTTGGATTAATTATAATCTATAGGAAAGAGGACAGCAATGAGTCGGGGATATTGACTGAAAGACACAAACGCATTAGAGTAGATTCAGAGAAAAAGCTACAGGACATTGGAAACATCACCTGGAAAATGTAATCCCCAGGTTTGAGCTCGGTGATGTCAATCCACTGGCAGTCGATGTCGTGTCTGTAGGTATCCCAGCAGCCCACGGTGATACCCTGCTCTCCAAAATTAGCACACTCATACCTTTTTTCAATACCTGCAATAACAAATAAAAACATTTCAGCAAACAAACCCTCTGAAAGCATTTGATAAAATGTTAAAGCTGATGAATCAATTTTTTTAGCCACTTTGGATTGGAAGAACAAGTTGTAACCATTTATGTTTGATGTGCTTATACAGTTGTTGGTGTGCACTTATATATCCTACTGACAGAGTTTATTTGCCATTGCCTATCTGGACACTTTATGTATTCAATTTTCAGTTTAATTCAGTTTTATTTGCATAGCAACATATGTCATCTCACAGCACTTAACAGAGTAAGGTGAAGACCTTATGAATTTAAACAAGAACCCAACAATCCAAAGTTGCCTTTGGACTCCCTCTGAGCAAGATGTATGTAAATCCACAACTAATTCTCTCTTGGTCTCACGCAGCATCTGAGAAAAAATATCTGACTCCTTGGTTACTAAATTCTCCACCATGTTTTAAAACTAGCTGTTGACATTTTCTGTTCTTGCTGCAGATATATGTAAACAAACAGTTGCCTTGCGTCTGGAAATGAGGTTGATACGAGCAGTGAACCAAAACAGTAAAGTAGTGACCTGTTAAAATTAAAACAGTGAGCTAAAAGATGCTAAAAAGCTCCTTAGATCTGACTGGAACTGCAGAGTTGCTGAATTATTCTCTGTAGGTTTGTTCCTAGAGATGACCCCATTCCGTATTACACACAGTCATTTGGTCCACCATTTGAATACAGAAGTATTTGATGCAGTTTTAAAATGCTATATTTAATATAAATAGGGACTTTTGCCACATTTCCGAAAAGTATAAGTAAAAAACAGTCCTGTGGTGGTTCTTACCTTCGTCACACTCAGAGTCCTCCAGGCAGAAACTTGCTTTGTGTCCTTCTGCCACTTTGGTTCCATTGAGGCTGAACAGATCGTAGATGGTGAACACCTCCATGCTGTGATAATGCCTACGCACAGACAGAAATGCATTTTTACAAACCTACTCAGGCTGAAAAACAGTCGTATGTGAAGTTGATTACTGCTGCTCTGGTCTCCTGTGCATCAAGATCCTTAAAGATTAAAAACTAAAGTTGCACATTGACACCTGTAATTCACGGCACATCTTGTAGGTAGTATAATCTCTTTTTAGGGGTTCTGCCAGTCCTGACAAATGGAAAGCTGGTAGCCGTATGAAGCTGCCAACAATTTTCTCCAGTGAAGACGGGAACCACAAAAATGTGGGAGTTTTTGCAGCGCAAGTAGCTTTAGCTCAAAGTACGCGGTCAATTACAAGGCAGCGGAACATATGGATGTCTAATTTGAGATGTGGTTCCTGATTCATCCAAATGTCTTCTTTAATTATGTGGCTAAGCTATGAAGTAATGTCTCTCTTGATGAAGTCAAATCTCATTGTTTTGAAATCTTATTCATAACAACACGTTTTACTAAAGTCATAATGATTTACAATGAAGCTGCGATTTATGTTTCTAGAATATAAACTGAAAAGTTGCACTGTGTGATGAATGTGTTTCAGTGTGCGCGCTGTTCAAGGAGAGCTGCACTGGCGTCCTTTCATATTTGATTTGAATTTTAAGCTCAATAATTTATATCAACCACGATCAGATTTTTTGTCCTTTGTTTTCCATGAGTTAGATAAGAAGGTCAATATAAATGTCATGTAATTGTGATAAGCATGCAGCTGAAACCAGGCTGTGTTTGGCCTAGCTTAGCATAAACGCAAGGAAGAAAATTTAAAAATACTAGCAACACCTCTAGAGCTCAATAATGAACCGATATTGCTGTTGATTCGTATAAAAATGTAAAGATGAAAACACAGATTCATAAATCCAGCTGTCATGACCACTGTATGAAGAAGATTGCTACTGTGAAATGACTGTATGAATAACTCAAGTACTCGATGCTGACCTGTGACAGTCGTGCCACACCCAGGAGTGTCTGCCAGCTTTGGGCCGGAAGTCGGACTGTCCGTTGTTGTGAATCTGGGAGGAGAAGCGCAGCAGGCGGCGGTAGGAGTTGGCCGGTACCTGGCTGGACGTGGAGGACAGACAGTTCTCCTCGTACGCACACTGCAGCATGAACATGGGCCGGTCCTCCATGTAGGTGGTCTGCTCCACCACCTGAGGGTTCAACACCAGGTCGGGAGCCGCTGTGGACGGGAGGATGTGATTTAAAAAAGAAAAGAAAAAAAATAAAACCCACAGAGAAGCAGACAGAGACAAAACAGATTTAGAAACAGAGAAATGGCTCTATACAAAGTAAATGAGTGGTTTCTGTTTCAGACTGCACAGCCCTCTGGTGACTTTCAGTTATGCAAACATTTCTCTGAGGCAAAGCTTCTTCTGAGCCAGAAATAATTTCATTTGTTGAATTAAAACTCAATGTGCAGAGCAAAAGAGTGAACGCTTTTTAGTGTGAAGTGATAAATTGCATAGCAAAGGCGCCAGTCAAAGTATAATTAAAAGTGGAAATGTCAATTACTTCTTTCCTTTATTCATCAATTCATGGCCAGCCGGCGTTCAGGATCTCAGAGGGGCGGCAGGCAAACTTTCCAGATGCAACATTACATGACTTGTCAGCACACTGCAGCCACATTAGAATTGCAATATCTTACTCTCTGAGCAGGAGACACCGGCGGCGTTGCGTCCGCCTCCTTTAGGGCAGCTGAGGTGGGCTCCGTGGTGCAGGCAGTGGGACAGAGACATCTCGGTTCCAGAGCAGCGAACACCACTCATCACCACAGCGTCCGCGCCCACCTGCCCCGGCCAATACCACGTTTCCTGTGGAGGAGAAGCACGGTTCAGATCTGACATGAGGGCGATGTTCACGAAACATCCACACACTCACTACACTTAGCATACACGCATGAACTGGGCAATGTGGAAATCCTGAAGCAAAGTTCACTTAAATACAACTTTATGATTAGATTCCACACATTTGCACAGATATTGGCCTTTAAAAAACTGCGGTCTACTTTAAATATGAAAACGGTGCTTCCCTGATCACTATCATTCATTTTCTTAAGTATTTCTGTCAGATGTGCTTGAGACGGAATACTGAAAAACATTCTGTGTGGGCGATGAATGTCATCAGAATCAATACTTTGGTACCAAGTCAATGCTGAAAGTACTTGTTTTTCTGTGGTGCTGTTGATGCTGCAGGTTTTGGACATACTGGACAATAACAACCACATGTGGAATGGTGATAGCTATTTGAGGATATATATAAAAAAATATCTGGAGATGGTTGTATTTGAGTCAGATTATCAGGGACATGTTATGGACAACCAGAAGCCAGAATGCAGTGTATCAGAGCATTTGGAACAAACAGAGGAAACAACTCAAACTTTACAAAGCAGAAGTCAGGTAAGTGAAGTCAAACATATTATGTTACAACTTTTTGTGCTGCTTGATACAAAAAGAAAATGTGCAAAGTTCTTATTTTCTATGATTAATCTACCAGAGAAGTCTATCTGATGTAATTTAACCTGATTTAAGGGTTCTTGAATTTGATGTTGTTTTCATACACGAGACAGAGTTCGTTGACATGCAGGCTCCACATGTGCACAGCAAAATTAGCAAGGAACAGGAGAGAAACACTGAAAAGAAAGATTTGGTTGCAAAGAGAAATGGGACATCCGTTAGGTGGAGATACTTCAGCTGCAGAAGGGATGATGTATGAAGGTAATCTGTCAGCAGTGTCCTGCTGTCCTACATGAGGCGATATGATTAATTTGTTTGACCATTTAAATCAGTGCTACCAAGCTCTGTATGATGAGTGCAAAGCCAGATCTGAATGTCATCCAAAGCAAAAACCTATTTCAGATTACTTTATCTGTGTTACATGATATGAGAGAGAAACCACTGATGTGGAAACTTTTCACCTCATTAAGTATGCAATTTTTTTTTTCAAGTTGTCATCCCAGAGCTGCCTGAAAAATGCAGCACACAAGTGGAAGCACAGCAATCACAAGTGGAACATTATGCAGCTGCAACAGGTTTGTGGTCAAGCTGGACAACAGAGCTCTACATCAGTCCTATCCAGAGCTGTAAAATAAAAATGATTACTGCACTCCCTATTAATAATTATTTTCATGGTCAGCACAACCCTTAAATAGTTTTTTTTTAAGTGACAGATGGTGCTATAACACAATGAATTGCCGCGAAGGAAGGTGAGTGCCCCCTCTGACCACTAGAGGGAGCACCCAGTCCTCAAATAGCATCATGGATGGGACATTATATTATGCTGATGATGGTGTATCAAACAGATCATTACATTGCGACTTTTTTCCACGTTGTACAATGTTATTACCTGGTATGTATTTATTTCCAAAAAGTGCAACTTTAACTGCCAAATAAGGGCTTTTAAAATTATATTCCTATGTCTCTGATGAAGTAAAAAACCTTAGTAAATGCACTCTATTACAGCTGGCCGTCCTTCCATATGTATAATCACGCAGCTCTTGATTTCACAACTCTGCAAACACTTTCTGCTAGCATGAAGCCCCTCCACCTCACCTGCTCCTACCATCACCCTGCTGCACTGTAAACAGTGTTTTGGGTCAGCCAGTTCACACCCAGGCCTTTCCTAACGTCTTACATGTGACGGCAGTAAGCAGAGGTAACAGAAGGCCGTTTGTCCTTCTTAGCCACCACATATCCACAGAAACACAGGACAGAGGATGTATGGAGGTATGTAGCTACCAATAATAATAATAAAAAATAATCAAACTGATATCAAATCATTTACTTTTCATGTTGTTTTTTTTTCTGTGTGCATGATTAATTACAAAAGTAAAATAAAAAATTAAAATGTATAGTAACTGTCAAATGAAAATTACAACTCTACTGACATAGTTTTCAGCTGCTGTAAGATTGTATCTTAAAGAGAAAAAAAAAGAAGTTAAAAAATGTTAGAAATACAAGCGTATCCTGGTTAAAAAAACAAAAACAAACAAACAAAAAAAAAAACAGTTTTGGTCTCTATAAATTATTTTCCTGTTCATGACCAGTGTATGGCGGTGATTTTTTTAATATATACATCACTAATTCAAATTTTATAAAGGCTAAAAGTTGTGCATTAAATAAGTGTTTAGTCTGACTAAGGTGTGTGCAGTCATGTCCACCTACAGATGTTTGCATGGTCTTCCATTTTGCATTTTTAAGTTTGAGGAGGTTAATTCTTTTTAACATTATATCCCTAATCTGCTTGTAAGTGGATATAATTTGCTATGGGCAACAATTTGGAGTTTTAAAGTATGAACAAAAACAAAAAAAATGTAAGTCAAATTTTTGTATAAACCTTGCACACACAAGAGGAAAATCTAATTTCTGTGATTTAGTCATTTCATATTGGCACCTACAGACGGCCATAAAATGTAATCTATCCTATATTTTCTATTCTAGAGGAACAGATACATGTTATTAAAGAAAGGTGTACAATAATGCTTGAATGTTTGCAGTAATGACAGCAAAAGTGATTCTTCTTTGTCGAAACGTGTTCTGTTTAGTTTCAGCGTAAATACACTAAAATTGTAAATGTACTCTCTCACCATCTCATTAATATTCTAAAAAAAATAACGTTCCAGTTATTACTCATCCGACAGGACAAGTAAACAGCTGCTAGTTGTCTGCAGATTTTTTTTTCAAAATCAAATAAGCTTTGATGGAACTACTGACTTTAAAGACGTTGGCGTGACCACTGGGACTGGAAAATGAAAAGAAAAAGTCCCACGCTAGCGAGTGAGACTTTAAAGAAGATTAGAATCTAAACCAAAGAAAACTTACTGACTGCTATTAAAAATATTACTAGTCAATGTTGACTGTGATTTAATCCAGTAGAAGAAAGTTCTACTGTTGATAGTTGAAGCAGGGACAGTCAGTGATTTTTTTCTATTTTGGTTTAATCAAGGGCATTTTTTTGCAGCTAGCATATAGCAGTGATCCTCTGGATACAGTCCGGATAGAAAACAGCTCTCACATCAGCTGCTTTTTCTCTTCCCTAGCTCTACTGAGCCAGATCGACTTCTACATTCCGCCCCCAAATGAATATCAAATTTTATTGCAGCTTTTTTTTATCTTTTTATCTACCTGTTTTTGTGCAATCCAAAAAAAAAATGTCCAGACATCTGAGTTCACTCTGTGCTGCTGTCTGGAGAAAAAACTTGCCGATTTTGTACTTGGCTACTATTTTGCACCGTCTATTTACTTTAAGCTGTTTTTGTGGTCTTTGGTACGTTACTGCAGAGTGGGTAAGTACAGGTATATGCAAGCACACAGGTAACACTTTATTTTACAAGCCCCACACATACAGCAGTGTCCTATCATTTCCTAGGAAGAAACTAATATGCAACTATCAATTCAGAAGGTGGTCGTTGCAAATATAATCCAGTGTTAATTAACCAGATTTGTTACATTTGTACAGTTCCAATTTATTGATTTAAAGTAAGCGATAGAAAATCCTTAAGTGGCTTTTAGTTGCTGCACAGCAAGTCGGCTAAACACGCAACAAACATCTATAGAGAATGAGTGAATGTCCAAGAATAAACTGATAATTTATACTCACATGAGTTATATGAAGCGGTTCTTTTAAATGAACTTCTCACGAACTCAACACAACAAACAAAACTCACATTTTCCCTGGGCTTAAGAAATTGTTTTACAGGAAACGTCCCATGGGTCTCTACTTAGAAACTGTGGCCTCGTAAACTAAAGATGCAGATCTTGGAAAAACAAAAGTCTCAGAAAAAATCATTTAAACCCTCCAACAACTGGAATGTTCTGTTGAGAACAAACCTCAGCAGGCTGATTTCACCCCCCCGGCTGCAGTGACTCGTACCTGGAAAGCATTGCTGGCGAAGCCCAGGCCCAGCTGTCTGCAGACCACCATGGCCTCCATAGTCCCCCAGCCATCGCTGCACACCGTCCCCCACACCAGAGAGCCGTTTCTCTCCATCAGCACCTCCACACGGCCTTCATAGGGGTTACGGCCTCCACTCAGGCGCAGCTAAGGGTGAAAAACACAACAATAAATATGTAGGCTTCTGTTGCATGAATCGGTTATGTTTATAGCGATACATTTTTGTGCACGAAGGCCAAATGAAAGCTGAGAAAACCTATACAAGACATTCAGCACCAGCAAAACGTTTGGAAACACTTACTCATCCAAGAGTGTGTTTCAGTTTTGCATTTTTCTGCATTTCAGAACTAAAATAACAAATTTAGCTTTAGGTAGTGAGAAAAGCAAGCCTAACCACTGAGTGAATTTATACAGTAGATTTGCCAAAGTAGCCACTATTTGCCCTGATGGCAGCTCAGTTTAACTGCTGTGGTAATCCATACTATTGCACAAACCATTTAACTATGTAAAGAAAAAAAAACACACCATCATTATTTTATTACAATGAGGTCAGTCAGTTAAGAAAATTTGTAAAACTTTTTCTTGAGTTTCTCAAACTGTGAAGAAACTGGTTCCCTTACAGACCACCTCTGGAAAGAAGGAAAAGAGTTCCCTCTGCTGCAAAGGAGACGTTCATTAAAGCTCACAAAAAATTAACAATTAACAGCACCATAGATTAGAGCCCACATCAATGATTCAATGACACATCTAAACGACATCGGTTGGGAGACTGTGTGAATCAGAGACTCATAGTGGAACTGCTGCAAAGAAACCACTACTGAATGAGCCCAATTAGAGGAAGAAAAGTGCTTGAGCTAAGAAACACAAGGAATTGACATTAGACCAGGAGAAATCTGGACTTTTTAGTTCCAGCTGCCATGTCTATGTGAGACACAGTGAATGTGAATGGATGGTGTCTCCATATGTGGTTCCCATCATGAGGCATGAAGGAGTTGTGATTGTGTGGAGGAGCTTTGCTTGTGACACTGCTGGCAGAATTCAAAGCACAACTTACACAGGATGGCTACCACAACATCTGGTCTGAGCTCAGTGGGACCATCGTATTGTTTTTCATAGGACAATGAGCCAGAACACACCTACTGGCGCTGTAACGGCTGTTTGACCAAGAAGCAGAGTGACGGAGTACTTCATTAAAAGACCTGGCCTCCACATTCACCCACCTAAACCCAACTCAGATGGTTTGGGATGAAGTGGAGAGCAGAGTGAAAGAAAAGCAGCCAACAAGTGCTCAACATATGTGGGAACTCCTTCAAGACTGCTGGAAAAGCTCCAGGTGATGACATCGTGATGTTGGTGGAGAGAATGACGAGTGTGAAAAGCTGGTATCAAAGCAAAACGTGTCTGCTTTGAAGAATATAAAACGTGAAACATATCTTTGTCTATCTCTGTCTACACATTTCCATGCATTCCAAGTATTATTTCATAGTTGTGATGCTGCCAGCTTCTTTGTAAAATACTAAAATGTAGAAAATAGCAAGAAAAAAAAAGAGAAAAATGCTTAAATGAGTAGATGTGTCCAAAGCTTTGACTGACATAGCAGAGAAACATTATTGTAAATACATACATACAGTGTGCATGTTTGACTGAAACAAAGTAGAGACTGACCCTCTCCTGGAAACCCATAGCAGGGACGTTACATCTGACGGCTGCGTCCTCCTCATGACTGCAGCCCAGAGCCTCCTTGTTGAAGAAACACTCAGTTATGGACTTCTCAAACCCTGAGCACTCTACCTCATTCATATGCACCGGGCCCATACCTGAAAAATACACACAAACAGATTCTTTTTCTTTTTTCTTTTAATCCCATGGAAATTGATAAAGGAAAACAAATGATTATAATGGCTGAGAGAAGACAGCAGTGCTTCTTTATTCGATTTCATTTAAAAATACAGTTTTGCTGTAAAATCCAAACTTTAAAGTATTAGTTTGACATTTTGCAAAGTGTGCTTTCTTTCCCAGAGACCCTGCATGCTAAATATCAATCTAGAGCTGGTGGGCAATCAGCTTAGCTTAGTATAGACTGGAAGCCAGGCTTAACTGCTATCCTAGTTCTGTCCTAGGTTTAAAAATCTATATAACAGCACCAGACTACACTGGACTACAGCTGACTACAACTCCCTGACAGATAAATATGTAAAAATGTATAGAATCAATTCAGAAAGTCTTTAGACCAGTTCACTTTTTGTACTTGATGTGCTAAAAATGTAATTTTAAAGGTTTAACGTTTACATTTTTCTCACCAATAGTCACACTGTAACCCATAATGACAAAGTGAAAACATATTTTAAACTTTTTTGCAAATTTATTCAAAATTGAAACCTGAAATCTTTTATTTACAAATGTATTGAGATCTTTTGTGGTAGCATTCCAAACTTATGGTGCATCCTGTCTGTTTTTAACATCTTTAAAATATGTCTAGAATTTGAATGGAGTCCACCTGCATTAACCCAGTCATTACTCTAACAGAGCTTTCAAAGGAGAACCTGCCAGAAGGACAACCATCTCAGCAACACTTCATCAGTTAGGTTATTATGATAAAGTGGACAAATGGAAGCCACTCTTGACCAAAGCGCATCACAACCCAGTTTGAATTTAAAGAACTCTGAGAACACAAGGAACATGATTTTCTTGTCTGATGGAACCAAACTTTAACTCTTTTGGCAAAACACTGTAATACTAGCTCTGTGGTGAAGCATGGTAGTGGCAGCATCATGCTTTGTGGGTGATTCTCAGCTGCTGAGACAAGGACACTGGTTAGCACAGAGGGAAGAATGAATGAAGCCAAATGCAGAGATGTCCTTGAATGAAACTTACTCCAGTGAGCAGAGTCATGAGACTGGGATGTTGGTTCACCTTTCAGCAAACAATGAACAACACCTTACAGCCAAAGCATGACCAAGCCAAAAGTGGCTTCAAAACAAGTCTGATCCGAAGTGGCCCAGCCAAAGTACAAACCTAAACCTCAAAGAACATCTTTGGAGAGGCCTGAACATGGCAGGTCAAAAACACTTCTCATCCAACCTGACAAAGTCTGAGAGAATCGGCCAGTAAGAACGAGATAACCTGCCAAAATCCAGGTGTCTAAAGCTTGTAGAGACTTATACAAGAAAACTCAAAGCTGTAACTCCTGCCAAAGGGGCTTCAACAACAAAATCATTTAAGGGTCTAAATATTTTTGTAAATAAGAGATTCGTTTTTTATTTATTTGCAATAATTTCTAAAACATATTTGGTGAGAAAATCACTGATTTAGAAATTTAAAATTAGATGTACACTACAATAAAATGCTCAAAAAGTGAAGGTGTCTGAAATCTGTAATTGTAATTTTGTTAGTCCCTGCTTCCAGTCTTCATGCTAAGCTAAGCTAACTCGCTGCTGGCGCTAGGTTCCAACAGTATTTATGGTACAGACATTAAAGTGGCATTGATTTTCTTACCTCTTTCAACAACAGAGCAAAAAAATGCATTCCCAAAATGATACATAGGTATGTATAGTATATATGTCGGGGGGAAAAAAACACATACAATAATGATAAAGCTTCAGTTGTAGTCAATGGAATTGGATGGAAATGAAAGGATAGCTGTAACGGTCAACTTAGCATGGAAACACAGGCTCGTTCAAGTGGTTAGATAATCAGACAACCCAATAGGTGTAGAAATTCTACAACAACAGCAGCGTCACCAAATTATATCAAGTTTCCTAATGATGTCTAAGCTTCTTAAAGCACCGGTTCACCTAACATGCTGTGAAGGCACACTGAGGCATATCAAATATGTTTGATGTCTACTATGCACGAATAAGACATGTTTTCATCTGTTAGGATCATTAGTGCTATGTTTTCCCTCTGTCATGGTGCAATATTACTATCTGAGATGTTTTTTTTATTATGATTATTTCCATGTGACTTTTGTTTTTCATGAAGGGTTTGAGCCAGTGATGAGAAATCATGATGGAAAATAAATTTGGAAAAGGAACGTTCTCTTCATTTCAACATTTTCCATGTCTAACATGACTGGAATGTGTAACAATGTACAGCATGTCCCTGTTTATCCATGAGAAACTAAACACTGTCTGCTTCTTTTTACCAGACATTGGCGTAAAATTAGATTTTTTCTGCAGTATACATTGACAACATGAGCTCGGGCTTTAAACTATGTGTAACACAGTAGCGATATCTGCTGTGTGTGTAATTAAGAAATGGGTCAGTGACACATTTTTGTTGGGAGGGGGCTCCAGACTTTCAGACCTGCTTTGCTTCCTATAAAACTCTCCATGCAGCCTGTGACATAACTGTGCTGCTGCAGCCTATGGATCCAATAAAATAAGAATTCTTGGACTGAAGGCTTCCATGTAAAAGTAACTAAGTAATAAAAGGTGGGGCTCTTCTTCTGGGCCCATCCCAAACTCATAATGAACACAAGCTTTGCCTTGTATATTTCTAAATAAGATACCTGAACAGTGAGAAAAGGGAGACCTAATTAGGCAAACAAATAATTCAGGTTTATTGCTGTGTGGCTTTAGTTTTGTAATTTCTAATAATGAGTTATGTTAACTTTTTCCTTTTCCTGCTGCTCTTTACATCAGTGAATACGGTCGTTTGTCTGGCCTCAGTTTAGTAACTTGCAATAATAAGCGATGTTAACTCATTATTATTGTTATTACTGTTTCAATATATATATATATATATATAATTACATCAATATATTGACACAGGACAAGAAAATCAAAGTGTACACAAATAAAATAAAACAGTTACAATTGTCTGATATGTGGTCACAAAAATAAGCTTCTCTTAGCTGTCAGGTAAAACTAACTTTGTCATCTGATGATTTAGATTATCAGCTAATCCAGCAACCTCTGTACGCCTACAATGGGGAGTTACAGCTGCACAAGCATTTATTTTGTTCTATTTATATATCATATTTTACTTGCATTCTTACTGAGTAGAAACCCTGGACAAATAAAAACAAAACTATCATTTAAAAAAAAAAAATATTTATTCAACCAACTTTTAATAGCTCACATTCTATCTTCTAGGCAGTTTTAAACTTTAAAGCTGCACTAACCAATATTTTTATGTCAACACTAGATTCAATTACAATAAGTAGTATGATAGATGTTTGTGCCGACAAACCCACATGGAATTCCCATCTGAATCTGCAGTGTTTCGGCCCCTTTCAGCTCTTTGTTTTAATGTTCTTGCCCATAATTTCATGTTTTGGCACACATAAATGATCATAAAAACCATATAACACACTAAAGGAAAGGGGAAACCCCCAAAAAACATAATATGGGCTCTTTAAAGGATGAATGCTTGGCTAACACAGTGCCAAAACAATTACATAATGTTGAAATGTCAGTATAACGGTTATGGCTTGGTGCAATGACCCCAACTGGCTAAAAAAAAATGCTTTTAAGTAAAAAAATACAATCAAGTGCCAGTCGCTTTTACCATCAGGTCTGGGAGTTCATACTTCTCTGGTTCCACCGGCGTGATATACGGAGGAAAGCTTAAAGACTACAATTACTGTCTGAAATGTTTGGGCTATGTGGTTCTGCTCCACAGTCATAACCGTCCATCCCATGCCATGCAGGAAATATACACCGACAGTTGTTCCAGAAATCAAGACTATCATTGGCATGGGATAGTTTCAGGTCTCCTTTATAATTAGTCCAGGCATGTTTTTTCTCTGTACATGCAGTTCACATTTATTGTCTTTATGTTTTTCTCATTGTTGGCATTACACAGCTAAGGACTGAGCAGCACTCTAGCTTACATTAGCCTTATTTTATACATTGGTTTCATGTTCCTGTTCTCAGCCATCCCTGCTGGAAAGCCCTCAGTTCTGAATGTGCAGCAAGAAGCGCTGGAAAGAAGAAAAAGGAAATATAAAACCAGCACACCTTGTCCCAGGCGACCTCCGGACAGGGCCTCCTTTGCTGTACCAAAGCCCAGCTCTCGACACACCACAGTAGCAGACAGCAGGTTCCAGTTGTCATCACATATGGTGCCCCACTCTCCGTTTTTCAACACCTCCACTCGGCCCTCGCCTACGATAGCCCCACCGCGGAGACGAACCAACGGTTGCTGAAGAGGACAAACAGAGACACTGTAAAGAGAAGTCACTGTAAAAGCTGAACTGTCCAAATCCTCAAAGAAGAAAAACCGCATTTTGGTTATTCTGGTTCTTTCCAAAGTAGCAGACTCAGCTGAAAAGTTGGAACATCAACTTTTCCTTCTCTGTGATGAGAAAGCTGAGGCAGCAGACTGGGTGGCTTCATGTTTATAGAACATGCTATTAATGCGGTTCTCCCATTAACTGTTTAGATAAACTGGAAGTGTTTAATTTTACAAGAAAACACAGTTTAATCTGGTTTACTACTATTTGTATACACAAGATAAAGACGTCTTAATGTGTGGGCTCTGGAATATGTCTGTACACTCACTGTATGCCTCTTTAACATACTGGCATTATCATTAAACTCTTAAAACATTTATTATTTAAAAATCTGACACATAACCCTGCAAAACAATGGACTGTAAGAGATGGTACATGTGCTTCAAACTTTACTATTGACACAAAATGTTGTGACCACTCACAGATGAAGCAGATCATGTTGATTCTCTCATAACAGCAGCACTTATACGTTCTGGGATATATTAGACGATAAGAAAACAGTTGGTTCCTATAACCAAACAGGCAGAGGTCCACACGTGGCAGACTTTTGACTCCTAGTCAGCAATCAAGAAAGGACAAACCATGACGAAACTGGGTGCTGGGCAGGTTTATCAATACATAAAGGCAATGAAAGGTCGCCCACCGTGCCTGAACCCAGAGAAGGGCTACATCTTTCCAAGATGGTGGCACACATAGACACAGCGGCTCACGGCTCTCAGTCTCAGTGCTTGTTTTTATATTTTATTCTTGTTTCTCCAATCTCGTTGTATACTGTATAATAACAGTAAAGGGCATTCATTCATTCATTCCTTCACTATGGCATATGGGTGAAAGTCCTCACAACACACACTGATCAGATTGCCTGTGTTGACCTCTGTTCACTGTTAAAAATGCCTACAATTGATCTGACAGCAATAGAAGATGGTCTAATGCTTTACATTAAGTGGGTCAGATATGTTTATGGGAAAAGGAATGGCAGCAGGATGCACTAAAGACAAGCCGGCAGATGCTTGTGGCAGTGTTCTGGTGTAACACATTGGGTCCTGTCTTTTATGTTGATGTCAGTAATATAGAAACCAACTGTGTTAGCACCATTGCAGAATATGTATACCCCTAGCTATAGTGTTACAGTGGCCTCTTTCAGCGGAATAATACACACCACCATGCTGCCTATATGTTCGGCAATGGTTTGAGGATCATGACAGATAGTTCAGGGTGTTGACTTGGCCTTCATATTCCCTAGATCTCAATCCGATCAAGCATCTCTAGAATGTGCCACAAGCAAGTTTGATCCTTGATCCACTTTGCAACTTATAGGATTTAAATATCAGCTGCTGACATATTGGTGTCTGAAATAATCCATTCTTTTGTCTCCTCTAACCTTGACTATTGGAAAGTTCTATACTCGGACTAACCTTTCCCAGATTACCAACTCGCTGGCTTTGCGGCATTATGCATCAGCTTCCAAGACAAGGATTCCTGGTCATTGTTGAATTCAGAATCCTTGTAGCCATTCTCACAGCCCAAGACAACTTGGCTCAGCCTTATGTCAGTGTGCTGAGTCTATCTTAGCCAAAGCATCATGAGTCCCTGCCAAATATGTTGTTTGTCAAATGCATGTCCCCAAAAAACTCCAAGCCCTGAGGGATAGGCTCTACAAGAACTCTGAAGGTTTGCTGTTGCATCTGACACCGAGAAGTCAGCAGCAGCTCTTGTCAGTCCTCTAAGTTGTAAGCTGTCGGTTAATGGTTCATGCCTCCTCAGACCACTGTCAATGGGTATTCACCACTGCTGAGCACTCACAAGCCTTGCTGTTTCAGAGATGCCCTGACCCAGGCATATGGCCAATATTTGCCTATTACTTCGTCATCAAATTAGTTGACAACAAGAACCACTGCTGTCTAATATATCCCAGACCTTGACATGTGCCACTGTGATGAGACAATCAGCATTGTTAACTGATTAATCTGTCAGTGGTCAAAGTGCTTTAGCTCACTGGAGCAGAAACAAACTTTCTGAATCTTGTGGATCTGGTCTTTTCTCCTGGGGACTGGTTAACAAATCCATTACAAGCACTTCTTACAACAGTTTGCGAATGACATCACGTTTGACAACTTACTGCTGTCGATTGCTAAGATATTTGGGTGGTTCATTGGGCTCTCACATGTTCATGCATAGCTTGCCAGTATGGGATTTGTTTTGATTAGTGACACCAGAAGAGGGAATCATCTTATGGTGCACATCACAGCTTGCATGTTGCTCCAGTTTAGACAGCTCTGCTTACGGTTTCAAATCCTTTCTCAATATCTGTTTGGATCAAAGTTGCTTTTATGGTTCTTTGGCCCAATTTATTCTCAGAATTTCTTCTCTTTTTTCTCACAGTATGAACTTCAAAGACTTTCCAATTACTACGAAAAAGGACAGATCGACAGATACCGAAAATAATCTTTGTCACCTCAATGTTACTTAACTTATTGAATGTGGAAAGAAAACCCATCAAAAGCATCAAATATCAAGACTCTGACAAATTAAATTCAATTAAACAAGAGAGAGAAAAATAATAAATCACTATGATCTGGAAGGTACATTTAAGTCTTTCATTCTAATACGGTGGTTTTAACAGATGGTGTCAGCTTTTCTTTCCTTTTTAAATGGTAAACATCTGGCTTAAGGCTAAAATTCCTTTGAGTCAGATCTTCTGAGTGTGCTGGAACATTTGGGACGTGATGTGAGGCAAACCACTCCCAGTCCGGCACTCAGTTGTGGAACGTGACAGAGAGCATGCAAGCTCAAACCTCACATTGGAACATCAATGAAGTCACACAGACATAAATTCCTGTCAGCCTTATGATGTTCTAAATGTTGGTAGTAATTCTGTGCTTAATTTGAAAGGTGCCGTGGTTGTTTACAGACTGAGTGAGTTTCATGACCCCTGAAGTCTAAAGACTCAGTGAGAAAAATTCCCTCTTTCACCCACTAGTGAAGTCAGAGGTCACAAAAGGCAGTAAGGTTTGCGACAGGAAAAAAAAAAAAAACTTTCTATGCAGCATGAACATACCGAAACACTTCTGGTCAAAAAACATTTTTGGTCAAAGTTTCTTTGAGCCTTGTTCAGTAAACAATGCACATATGCAGTACATGGCCAAAAGCTTGGACACCCGTGCACTACACCCTCACGTTAGTGTTGAGTATTCTAAAGCCATGTGTTTGATGTGCTGTTTTACCAGCCTCCACTCTTTTGGATCCAGGTTTTCCACCAGATGTTGAAACTGCAGAGCTGCAGGGATTTGGTCCCACTCAGACACAAGACCGTGACTTCACTGATGGTGGGTGGTGCATGACTTGCAGTTGGTGTTCCAGTTCATCCCAAGGGTGTTAGACGGGGTTGAGGTTGACTTTAGGACAGGATGGGGGCTTCCCCAAACTGTTTGAAAGACTGTTTTCGCTTAGTCTTGTAACATGGTTTCTTGACAATCCATGATCAGTATCCCCTTGGCAACCGAAAGCCCCTTTGTTTGACGTTTGACATGACATTATATGTCATGTACTGTCTACTCTAAAGTGGTAAGAAAAATAAATTAAATATCTATCCTGTACCTGTTTTTGTATTTTATACCTTTTGTAACAACCATAGCATGTCTGAATAAAGCCATAAGGAAGACGGGGCAACATAATGTATTCCATAAAATGTCTGAATGTGTTATATAATGCACAGGTGGTAGATAGTTGCATAGGAAATAAATTAATCCTTGACAGCAGCCCAAGGCTGAAATGTTAGATATCTAATAAATTTAGTGCTGACTGCATGACATTAAACATATATATTTTTTACAGATCTTTAAAACAAAAGAAGTGGATGTTCACATACTTATCTATTTACATGTAAAATGTAAAAAATGCAACTAAGACAAAGAAAAACAAACAAAAAAGAAGGCAAAAAGCTACTGAAGATGGAAGTTTAAAGAAATAACTTGGCTTTATGAGAAAGCATTTGAGATGTTAGTTTGACCTCTAGGAGTTGGATCAGTGGATCTAAACCTAATTTTATTTATTACAAAACGCCACAGCACAGTTATAAATCAGTATATGAAATTATAATCTCCTCAGCTGTCATATCTGAAAGACTAAAGAATCACGGCAAAAGCATCAAAAAGGAAGGGAGCAGATTTTCCATCCCAGATTCTTAGAGGGAGCAGAGAATGAATCACACTTTCAGGAAACAGCAATCAGCCTCTGTGAATTACATTTACAATTTATTAACTCAGTTTGAGCTTTCAGTTACAAACTGCACAGTGCTGTTTGGGAGAAACTGTTTGTGCCTTCTCTTTATTTTCTTAAATTTCCAGGGAATAAACAAAATTTTACAGGTTTTCAAGCAACTAGTGTGCAAAATGTGTAAAAACCACCCTGATGGTGTACTGTTGCTGGTTCTGGACTGTTTGCTCAGGGACATTTGAGAAGACTAAGTGAGTTGACAGTGGCTTCCTTTCCTTGTCATGCTCCAAGAATTTGACTACATGTCATCTCTAAAACCCCGTGGGTGATGGTGATAACTCATTTTGATGAAGAAATTTCCAAAGCAGCTACAGCTGCAGTTCACTAAATGACATGAAGTATTCAATGTGACTACTGGCTTAACGTCCAGCCAAAACATTTTGTGTAGCCACCCTCTGCAAGAGAGCCAGTGAACTGAAATAAACCCGTGCAGCTAGTTCCTCTGTTAGCTTTGTTTGCCATGTCATGTCCATGCAGCACTGATTTACTGTCACAGCACTCATTGTGCTAAAATAATGTGGTTTTTTTACCTCTTGTCGGAAGGCTTTCCTAAATCCCGTCATGGGCGTTGGCGCGAAGGCTCTACCAGGCACGCAGCTCACCACTACGGGCAACCCTCCAGTGCAGGTCTCATTGGACTTCAGTGATGTAGCCTGACCCAGTTTGCAGCTGGATAAATGGGCTTCATTTCCAGTGCAGTTGACAGAGTAGTCCCAGTACGTGGGCTTCCTCCTGCGAGCAAACATCCTGAACAGGCGGAGAAGATAGAATGAAGGTCAATAAAGTCTTGGGTGATAAAAGGTGATTTATTTTCAATGAGGTACACCAAAATGTCATTTGATTTGACTAAACTAAAGCTGCACTAATAATAGATTTCGAGGCACATTGGGTCAAGGGACCATGTCTGTGTCCAAAATCACCCACTATACCCTGCATAGTGCACTACATGGGGTGTTTGCCATTTTATAGTGCTGTCCAAATGTTAAGTTACAAATGCTACACCCTATATAGTACACTCAAAATATCCCACAATGCACGGGGAAAAGTAGTGTACAGGCAGTGGTCACTAACCAAGCGACATGGACCATCATGCATTGCGTGAAAGGAAATGCACATGAGACAAACAAAAACTTGTCATTAAAATGTAAGTAATTTCCTGTTTGTTTTGTTAAATTGTATTGTACCCGTTTCTTAGCTATGCAATAAACTGTGAATATGATGTGTTTGTGCAACCTTGCTCCAGCACAAATCGTGGCTAGCGAGCAACGTTATTAATAGCTCGAGTAGTGTCCAAAATTTTACTTTGCCAAAGTTCTCCCTACATAGTTCACAATATAGTGGTCCCTATATAGTGAGCAGGGAGTAGGGAATGAGTTGATGATTTTAGACACAGCCCATGGGTGATGTGTGAGATGTTACTGGTAGTGATGATTCCACAGTGAGTTACTTACACATTTCAGCATCTTTCAGCTAATTGTTTCAGTTTTACAGACAGCAGCTTTAGTGCTGAGTTCAGTCTCAGTCTCATTCTTGATTTCAAACTTCTGAAAGGGTAAAAAATGACGACCCTAAAACGACCCTACAGACACCACTGTACATGTTATTTCAATTATATCCCCAAACATTCAGAAAATAACATAATAAAGTTGTAATAATTCATTGATGAGTTGATTTTTTTTAAGACAAAAATGACAAATTTTCACCAGTGCCAGCTTCGCAAATGTGAATATTTGCAAGTTTTTCAGTTTTCCTATTTTCTGTAAACTCAGTGGTGTTGGGGTTTCAACTCTTTGTCAAGCAAAAAAAGCTATTTGATAATGTTTAGGTTTTTCACGATATAATCAACTAAGTATTTAAGATTGTCCGATGTCTAGACAATGTCACTGACTGTTAGGCACTGTTATATAGTCCTCTTGGGTTAGAACAACATCATCCCTTAAGATTTGTAAGTGTTAGTTACTTTGCACAAATGAAAAAAAAGAAGCAATTTGACAAAACAGAAAAAATGCAAGAGAAGGCTTAGCTGTTCGTATGGGTCTAGGTTCTGTGATCATTCACTGGCTTTAACTATTTTGTTACTAGAAAAAAAACCTCTGATAAATTGCATGTATGCTACCTGTTCAGCACCAAATGTCCTGCAAGTTTAACAACTAACCAGTAAACAGAGAAGAAAAATTAACAGCTTATGCTTGAGCAGCTAAATACTTAATTCAGGAGTTTGTAGCGATCAAACCAGACCTAAAAGAGAGTGAACATAAGACACACTTGTCGGGTTCCAAGATATACAAATCCAATGAAAACTACTATGTTTCAGTTGGGTCTTCAAATGGACAATTACGTTTTGCTGTATATTTTTATAGTCGTGTCATGTTCAGTTCTGAGTTATGAAGGACCAAAACAAGCATTGATTAATATTGTTTCGTATCCATGTTTGTTTCATAAATAATTCTGTCTGAATGAAAAAACACTGAATGAAATGAGTCATCTAAGCCATGTTCTGTAAGTTGTGGTAGACGTACTGTTCCTGAAGTGCCCAGAGTGGATAATCTATACCAACCCACTTGACACCATAAAACCATACAAGGGAAGTGATATGAGCATATTGCATGATTAATACCAAGAGTGAATGGTTAGCTAACAGCTGGAGAGTTCAGTCTCCCATATGCACTTGAACAAACTGAGGTTAATGACCCTCTTTAAGGCCTGCTGAGGTGCTAATCTCCTCCCCTCCATTTATTCGTGAGCCCATATTATGTATTTAATGAGCCTCATTTGCAGAATGCCATGTCCTATGCTCATGTCCCATGTCTGAGGTGTACAAGAAAGACCAGATTAAAATGGGACAGGGAGCATTTGTTTTTCATTTGGGAGCTGGAGAGAGGGAAGCTGCACACTGGAAGCCATCCAGAGCTAATGTTTGATGCTGCAGCCCAAGGAGTGGCTCAGCTATCACCTCAGATGCAACTTGATCACTGTCAGTACTGTCCAAATAGAGTGACGATTGAAAGAAATTAGTAGTTCAAAGGCTGCGAAAGTTGAAAGCTCCCCAAGTCTTTTGTTCTTGTCCAAAACATGGTTATTCTGAAGCTGGTTCCAGTACTTTAATCAGCTTGAACGATAGTCTTCATTACAAACTTTCGATCCCAAGTTATTGATGATGATAATCAATAAAAAAATAAAGGGGAGGCAAACTTTTATTTATCATCACTCAGTCTGTGAAGACAGTTACATAAAGGCTTCTGTATTATAAAGGAGCTTTGTCAAGTCTGAAAAAAACAACTCATCCCTCAAGTCATCTCAATTAAAAATATACAACTGGAAGCTTTGGTTGCAGTCTGACACTGTGGAGGTTGAAACACAGAAACAAAAGACACTACAGAGCACCATGATTGAAACTGTAGTTTGGAAACACGACCCACACTAGGAACATATGTAAAGCACTGAGTTAGACGAGAATGTTGATCAGCATCCTCTGGTAATTTCAGTTGACATGTTTTCAATCCTGCATCTTCTTAGCTGCCTTGCAAACATTATGTTTCCGTAAGTCTAAGTTCAAATCAGCTGGTTTTATTGTGACTCCACAGTGAGGACAGGATATCTAGAACGCTACATGAAGCCACGCAGTCCCAAGGCACCTACTGATGGTCAGTAAATCCCTCCAAAGTGATGTCTTTTTAAATGACAGTGTCTCATTTTCACTCTGTCTGCATGTTAAGAGCAGAAGTGGACAGCTTGTAACTGGTTAAAGGCCCTTTTGACAAACTGGTCTGAGAAACAAATGTAATGGAACAGAGAAAAATCCCTTCTTCCTTCTGCTGTTAACTATTTAGTAAATCATTTAGATTACTTTTAAGTGAGATATAAGTTAAATTAAATTTGTAAAATAAGAAATCTGATTCCTCAGCTAGAGGTTTGTAGTTCCTGTAGAAAAGTTTCTGCAGTGAAACATTTTTCTTTCTTTCTTTCTTTCTTTCTTTCTTTCTTTCTTTCTTTCTTTGTGGAAGTGCACTGCAAATTCCTGGAGCAAGGTCACTACATATTAGCGGTGATATAATTGACAGACAATTCCAAAACTGATCTGACGATTATATAACTGTAAATATTATACTAATGACACCATCTTTTTTAGAATATTCTTCATCTATTATTTTCATCTGTCAACTTTTTAAAAAACTTTTAAAAGAAAATCCAAGGTAAAAAAAAAAAAAAAAAACACTCTATACTTACAACTTTGCAACTTGAATAAGAACGTTTCCATTATAGAAAACAACACAGAGAATCACTAATTCTTCACTTTCATATTTCCTAAAACTGTTATTATTTAAATCTCCAAATGACTCGGGATAAAGCTAAACTAGAAGTTATACAGGAGTCACAGAAAAGACAAAAATGCAGATTATGAAACTGTGGCAGTTCTTGGCTCTGTGTCAGGGCTGTTTCAAAACGCAGCCTGTAAAAGCACACTACACATTTCATGGGGCTGAAGCGGGAGCGGGCTGACACGTAGATGGAAAGTTAGGGAGCTGCTATGCTCTACTGTGGTTACCTCAAGCAGAAGAGGCTTCCAGGCCAAGCAGACAGTCAATTCAAGGTTAAGTTGAGTGCTGGAAGTTTTATGGTAAGCCAAGATAAACGTGCGGACGTGTGGCTGCAAACTATCTCATGTAAGCAAGATTTAGATCCTCCACATATTACGACATCTCTGTGGTAAGCACCCATTTTGGATCTATACCAATCACCCCAGCATTAAAACCACAGACAGGTAAAGTGAGTAACAGTGATCATCTTTTTAAAATGCAGCTTTCCGCAGGGAAACTTTGGGTTCTGGCATTCTTGTAGACATGACTTTGACACGCACCACCCAAGTGTACATTACTGCAGACGAAGCACATCCTGATTGTAGCAGCCTCCACCACGGGTCAATATGCCATTCCACACCACTAAACCGCTCTGGGATGACTTGAGGAACATACCAAAGAGCCTAAGATATTAATCCAACCTCCAAATTTCTCAGATCCCAATTCACTCAAGCATTCATGAGATGTGCCAGAACAAGCCCAATTCACGGATGGCCCTCCATGCAACACACAAGACCCAAAAGATCCACTGCCAACATCCCAGCGCCAGAAACCACAGGCTACCCCCAAAGGTCCTGTATCCACGCCCCAATGAATCAAAGCTGTTTTGGCAGCACAAGGGGTTCCCCTACATGTTTTAATTTTGTGGCACTCTGCTGTACAAGAGTAAGATATGAGTTTCAATGTATAAGGGTTTGTGTTGTAAAGAATGTAATCCATACGTTGGAAGATTGGAAACCTGTTCAAAAGTATTTTAGCCCTTTATTGTCACCCCTTTTTTGTTGTAGTCTTTCGATATCACAACAAAATTGTTTGAATCTTGGCTTGATTTTGAACCTCAAGATTTGACATATTTGTTACACAGTAAGAATAAAATATATGGAAACTTGCACCTGTGTCGACATATTGAGCTTTTTGTGATTTTCTGTCATTTACAACACTTTTAAATCCAGAAGTCTGTGTTGTAAATGGTCAAAGTTCCTACAGTTGAGGTGAAACTATGTAAATATTGAGCTCATTTTCAATGTCAATGTTCACATGTGGCCACAGACAGCCATTGTTGTTAACAATATCAGTGGGTTGCTGTGTTGCTCATTTGCATATTCAAGATTAGATTTAGCCTCAAACATGTACGCAAGTATTTGGAAAGTTGGGATTTTGTGTAAAAATTAGTAAAACATAAAAAAAAGAGAGAGAGAGAGAGAGAAATTTGGGCAATATTTTTTCCTAAGTCTGCAGAGGGGCATGTTCTAGAAAGTGGAAAATCATAACAGTGAACTGATGGGGAGTGGTGGGCCTCATGAGATGGGATTTTAAAATGCCCATTTCAGTCAGAGGCTGAGTGAGGTAACCAGCAAGTAAGGAGGGGTTCTGATTTGTAAATCATGCAAATTAGAAGGCTAGACCAAAAGCATAGGTATATGTCATCTTAAACAGTTCAATTAGATTTTACCAACATTAAAAAAAAAGTATTTTATAATCAAACAACCAAAAAGAGAGAGTCAAGTTATCAGTATATGCTGTGTTTTGAATGTTCACAGTCATGCAACATTTTAAGTGTACTTGCAACACTCCATGAAAGTTCTAGTGCCTGTATTCTGACAAAAACCTATGCACACTATAGGGAGTTAATGTTGGTCAGGAGAGCTGACTAGGAAGTGTTGTGTTTTGAGTGTCAGCTTGAGGTTGGAAAAGTAATCCACCACACGGTAGGATAATTTTCCAATATGGAACTTGACATCCCTCAGCAGAGTTCACATGTCAGGTGAAATGTTAGGTTTCAACAAACTGACAGGAGGTCCTTGCAGGCCAGATGGCTGACCAAGGCTAGATTACCAACCAGGCGAAGCAAGAAATTCCCTCAGGGTCCCAGACGGTCAGGGTCACTTGGGTTGTAGAAAAATCTAAGTATTTGCGAATTTGGTTTTTACATTGAGAACATATGCCTAACTGAAATACAGTGTGGAGTAGAATGCTAATGACCTTACGTCTGTAGCCTGAGGTTGTAAACTTTGGGGTCTTTGCTCTCTTTCTTTGGAATTTCTGAGAAAGCTTTGGTGTTGTAGACCTTTGAGATAGATGTGTGTGTGTGTGTGTGTGTGTGTGTGTGTGTGCGTGTGCGTGTGCATGTGTGTGTGTGTGTGTGTGTGTATCACACAGACAGTGGACAAAGTGTCTGTCGGGGCCAAACCTTTGCTCAGGATCCTGTAGTAGGTTAAATCTGTCATTCTGCTGACATCAGTGAGTGACTAACCCCCCACCAAGTGATTTATTGTTGAATGTGTTGGATTTGGCTGAAAATGAATAAAAATCCTGTTTTGTACTCCTCACCCACACAAATGTATAAATTTAATAATTTAGCCACTGTCCCACGTTTCTGTTCATGTTAATAGTTGTAATTTTCGTTTTAAACAGAAACTGCCACATGTTGCAGTAGTGAAGTGCAAGCGCTTCTCAATAAATCCATGTGAAACCACATCTAGATTGTATGTAATTTAATGTTTCTGCATCCATGTGTGGCACCGGGGGTGTATGTTTAGCATACAATTACCAATTTGTGGTGAAGAAACATGGGGAAAACAGATCAGAGTTTACCATCTGCCAACTCCTCCAGAAGCAGATTTTGCTATTATTCAACACAACGCCCACTGAGTCACAGCATCAAACTGGTAGCACATTGTTGTGAAAGACCTTATGGTACTTTAAATTTCTATGTAAGTGTCCAATAGTGAATCCAAACCTAAATCCTGTTCTGCTCTTTAAGCCTCCCAGGACCTCACATACTCACTTGTAGACTCTGGCGTTGTACTTTCTCTCCCCAGGGAAGCCAAACATGCCACAGATGACTCTGCCGTTAAACTGGGTCCACTCTGTGTTACAGATCTGCTTCCATTTGCCGCCATCCTTGACCTCTACATAGCCCTCTGTTACAGGGATTCGCTTGCGGTACGATGACAAGATGGCTCGAATGCGTACATCCTCCACTTGAATATCAAGGCTCTGTGGACGATATATTGAAAAATGTGTCAAGAAACTTGCTTTAATCACAGAAGAAAAAACATACAACCCCTTTTTTCATGCAAAAAAAAATACATTTGTTTATCTTTCTAAAATGCAATTTGTCAGTAAAACTATGTGCATGTGTTTTTGTGTAACTTGTTTATAATCATACAGCCATATGCTACAGTTAGAAGAAAATACACCCCTGCAGCAAACAGATGTTTAACAAGAGCCTTTCTTCAAATGTTAATGCAAAAATGAAAAAGAGAACAAGAGCAGTTGTGTCATGTGCAAAGGTTTGGGCCCCGAACAACATGTAAACATCTCCAACGGCCTACACAGATTAGCAAACATGTACATCTCCCAAATCTCAACAACATGTTGCGTCAACCTGCACATGGGGCAAGGCGACTGGTTAATCCGATTCAAAGCACAAAGTACCTCAAAGCAGCTACAGGCTATTTGGCTAAACATGACACAGGCGTGTACCTTTGAAGAATAACTTTAGCTTAAGTCACTACTTCAGTATGTTCAGTCTGTTTACATGCACACTAGTCTCCCTCTTATCCTGGGCTTGATCAAACTCAGGATATAGTTAGATGGAACATGAGAACCCTGGTTAGTCATATTGTTGTGCAGGGTTCTGATAAGCAGTGCTCAGTATAATTTCTCATCTTTTAATTCACTACATTTTCTATCAGCATGAAATGCTCAGAAATCTGCATATACATTCTGCAGCCAGATGAAGAGGTTTAAGCACGCTACACACGATTTTCAGCCGTCCCAGACGAAAGATAACAATCGTGAGGAAATTGCGGCGACATCTTTGGTCTTGGCTCTAAATTGGTGGTCCTACGTCGCACTGTGAGACAGGTTCAAGGACGGCCGTTGTCATGAGATGCAAGGCAGGGCAGCAGTCTGATAACTCTCAGTGGTTTTGACTTACTTTTAACTTTTAAGTGCAATACGGGTACTGATTGCACACTTGTCTCCATAGTCTGAATTATTTATCATATATATTTATTATTTATATTATA